>NC_034188.2:90818853-91099484 GCF_002021735.2 Oncorhynchus kisutch | reverse complement strand
CCTCTCTCTCCCTCTCTTCCTATGCTCTCTCTCCCTCTCTCTCTCTCCCCCCTCTCTCTCTCCCCACCTCCCTCTCTCCCTACACCCTCTCTCTCCATATGCTCTCTTTCCCTCTCTCTCTCTCCCCCCGTCCTCCCCCCCCTCTCTCCCTACACTCTCTCTCTCCCTAAGCTTTCTCTCTCCCTATGCTCCCATCCTCTCTCTCTCTCCCCCCCCTCTCCCGAAACATTCTCCCCCCACTCTATCTCTCCCCCTCTCTCCCTACGCTCTCTATACACCTCTCCCCCTATGCTCTCTCCCCCACGCCCTCTCTCCCCCTCTCCCTATGCTCTCTTTCCCCTACATAGTGGATTAAATGTTCCCTCTTTCCCCTACATAGTGGATTAAATGTTCCCTCTTTCCCCTACATAGTGGATTAAATGTTCCCTCTTTCCCCTACATAGTGGATTAAATGTTCCCTCTTTCCCCTACATAGTGGATTAAATGTTCCCTCTTTCCCTTACATAGTGGATTAAATGTTCCCTCTTTCCCTTACATAGTGGATTAAATGTTCCCTCTTTCCCTTACATAGTGGATTAAATGTTCCTTCTTTCCCTTACATAGTGGATTAAACGTTCCTTCTTTCCCCTACATAGTGGATTAAATGTTCCCTCTTTCCCTTACATAGTGTATTAAATGTTCCCTCTTTCCCTTACATAGTGGATTAAATGTTCCTTCTTTCCCTTACATAGTGGATTAAATGTTCCCTCTTTCCCTTACATAGTGGATTAAATGTTCCTTCTTTCCCTTACATAGTGGATTAAATGTTCCTTCTTTCCCTTACATAGTGGATTAAATGTTCCCTCTTTCCCTTACATAGTGGATTAAATGTTCCCTCTTTCCCTTACATAGTGGATTAAATGTTCCTTCTTTCCCTTACATAGTGGATTAAATGTTCCTTCTTTCCCCTACATAGTGGATTAAATGTTCCCTCTTTCCCTTACATAGTGGATTAAATGTTCCCTCTTTCCCTTACATAGTGGATTAAATGTTCCTTCTTTCCCTTACATAGTGGATTAAATGTTCCCTCTTTCCCTTACATAGTGGATTAAATGTTCCCTCTTTCCCTTACATAGTGGATTAAATGTTCCTTCTTTCCCTTACATAGTTTAAACCAGGTGGATTAAATGTTCCTTCTTTCCTCTACATAGTTTAAACCAGGTGGATTAAATGTTCCCTCTTTCCTCTACATAGTTTAAACCAGGTAGATTAAAGAAAGAAAAAACTGTGTTTCTGTCAGAGAGGTGGCTCCTGCCTCCTAGACACACTGTCTGGGTCCCAAATGGCACCCAATGCACTACTTTTGGATGAATTAAAACCCAGCTTTCAGTTAGGATAGCTAAGTACAGAAAGTAACAGTTAGATTACATCCCAAATGGCAGCATATTTAGGGCTGGGCAGTAAAAACTATATACCAGTATCCATTCACGGAACGGTTTGGATTTTTTACTTTACCTTCTATAACAGTATTTTCATTTTTTTTTTTACATTAAATAATTCAGTAATGAATATAAGAAATTATGGCTAGCATTCATGTTTCTCCGCCGGTAAGAAAACTTCTACACTGTAAAAAATGCTGGGTTGGAGGCACTGGGTCACTTAGTTGGGTTGTTTTCTTTCAATCCTGCTGGGTTATTGTTCTTTTTGGCCACCCGTGATAGTAAATGTCATTCCGGTTAATCTGTTCTGTTGTATTGTCATCACATGTTAAGGTTGGGCACTTTCTCTTTTGTAGCTTTAATGAGGCTTACACAAGTTGTCTGTCTGAAGAGGCCCCTCCCCAGAACAATTATTTTCCAAATGTCCAAAATAATCTGACATCATCTCCAGACCTACTGTTGTTGATCTAGGTCTGTGACTTATGAATAGATAATAACAGAGTAGTGTGAAAGGGAGGGGGAATGCAAATAGTAGCACTCAAAATGCTTGAAACATGTAGGTATTACACTCACACAGGGAGAGGTTGAAAATGACAGTGAAGGCACTTGCCAGTTGGTCAGCGCATGCTCAGCGTACATGTCCTGGTAATCCGTCTGGCCCAGCAGCCTTGTGAATGTTGACCTGTTTAAAGGTCTTGCTCACATCGGCCACGGAGAGCGTGATCACACAGTTGTCCGGAACGGCTGATGCTCTCATGCATGTTTCAGTGTTACTTGCCACGAAACGAGCATAGAAGTAATTTAGCTCATCTGGTAGGCTCGTGTCACTGGGCAGCTCGTGGCTGTGCATCCCTTTGTAGTCTGTAATAGTTTGCAGGTCCTGCCACATCCGATGAGCGTCAGAGCTGGTGTAGTACGATTCAATCTTAGTCCTGTATTGACACTTTGCCTGTTTGATGGTTGATTGGAGGGCATAGCGGGATTTCTTAGAAGCTTCCGGGTTAGAGTCCCGCTCCTTGAAAGCGGCAGCTCTACCTGTAAAAAACTGTAGAGTGGGGATGTTGCCTGTAATCCATGGCTTCTGGTTGGGGTATGTACGTACGGTCACTGTGGGGACGACGTCATCGATGCACTTATGGATGAAGCCAGTGACTGATGTGGTGACCTCCTCAATGCCATTGTCCTGTGTGAATTTAAGTATGCTCCCTCTAATTCTCTCTCTCTCCCTGCCCTCGCGTAGGACCTGAGCCCTAGGAACATGCCTCAGGACTACCAGGCCTGATGACTCCTGGCTGTTCCCAGTCCACCTGGTCGTGCTCCTGCTCCAGTTGATGGAATCCTGACCTGTTCACCGGACGTGCTGCCTTGTCCCGGATCTGCTGTTTTCGTCTCTCTCTCTACCGCACCTGCTGTCTTGACCTCTGAATGCTTGGCTATGAAAAGCCAACTGACATTTACTCCTGAGGTGCTGACCTGTTGCACCCGCTACAACCACTGGTTATTATCTGACCCTGCTGGTCATCTATGAACGTTTGAACATCTTGGCCATGTTCTGTTATAATCTCCACCCGGCACAGCCAGAAGAGGACTGGCCACCCCTCAGAGCCTGGTTCCTCTCTAGGTTTCTTCCTAGGTTTTGGCCTTTTTCCTAGCCACCGTGCTTCTACATCTGCATTGCTTGCTGTTTTGGGTTTTAGGCTGGGCAGCACTTTGAGATATCAGCTGATGTAAGACGGGCTTTATAAATCAATTTTATTGATTGATTGATTGATGGCTTGTTCATAACAAAACCCTTTGATACTACCAACTACTTTAGTAACTTTTTTGTTGACACGATTAAGCAAATTTAGGCATGAATATGCAAACAACAAACGCTGAGCCTTCATATTCAACAGACCAAATAATGAAAGACAAGCGCTGTAGTTTTGAATTCCGAAAAAGTTAACGAGGAGAAGAAATGATTGTTATCTATAAACCACTTGGTACTGACAATCTGGACAGTCAATTTTCATGAGGTTGTGGAAGTGGAATACATTGTGACTCCTATTTGCCACATCTTCAATCTAAGCCTAGGTTTCCTTAGGCCTGAAGGGAGGAAATGTCATTCCACTGCCCAAAGAACAGCACCCTTTATTGGTTCAAACAGCCGACCAATCAGCCTGTTACCGGCACTTAGCAAACTTTAGGGAAATAAACAATGTTATTATACAGAATACTAAATAACAACAGACTTTCAACACGCTTATAGGGAAAGGCCCTCAACACGCTTATAGGGAAAGGCCCTCAACACGCTTATAGGGAAAGGCCCTCAACACGCTTATAGGGAAAGGCCCTCAACACGCTTATAGGGAAAGGCCCTCAACACGCTTATAGGGAAAGGCCCTCAACACGCTTATAGGGAAAGGCCCTCAACACGCTTATAGGGAAAGGCCCTCAACACGCTTATAGGGAAAGGCCCTCAACACGCTTATAGGGAAAGGCCCTCAACACGCTTATAGGGAAAGGCCCTCAACACGCTTATAGGGAAAGGCCCTCAACACGCTTATAGGGAAAGGCCCTCAACACGCTTATAGGGAAAGGCCCTCAACACGCTTATAGAGAAAGGCCCTCAACACGCTTATAGGGAAAGGCCCTCAACACGCTTATAGGGAAAGGCCTTCAACACGCTGATAGGGAAAGGCCCTCAACACGCTTATAGGGAAAGTAGACACCTTGCTGTTCTGAGGATAAAGGGGGGGGGGTGCAACTCAATATTAGGAAGGTGTTCCTAATGTTTTGTCCACTCAGTGTATAGATTTACAATATAATCCATAGGTGGCCTGTTGCCCATATGCCATAGACTCACTTTAAAATCCATATGTTGTCTGTAATCCCATTTATTTTACAAAGCCCTTTTTACATCAGGAAATGTCACAAAGTGCTTTACAGAAACCCAGCCAGAAACCCAGCCTACCCCCCCCCCCCCCAAAGAGCAAGCAATGCAGATGCAGAAGCCCAGTGGAGAGGAAAAACTCCCTAGAAAAGTCCCGGAATCTACACTGTAAAAAAAATAGAATGTCTCAAAACATCATGATTGTGTAATGAAACCATGACAAGTAGTGAACCTGACCTGAGATCAGGTGATTGGATAACCCATTCATCCTGATCCATTGCACCTCATGGAACAACAAGCAGCTTTTAATACCAATAAATATTATACTCTTTTTATTCTTTTTTTCACCCCCGCAAAACATGCATATAATATTATGTAATATATGAATGAATTAAGTCTTAAAATGTTGAATTACCCACAATACTCTGAAAACAGAGACATGTCAAGATAGAAAGGGCAAAGAGATGAAAACTAGACTTCCAATGAGTTCAAATCCCTCAGTTCTCTATGTGTGGTTGTCGTGCATCTGAACAGATCAATGGATGATGGTATTTTTGATTATCTCGTGATCTCGACAAAACAACAACTTTTGTAATGTAGTGATCGCGAGATAAATAGGGAACTATTCTTTTTATTCATATGTCCTGTTTGGACTTCCATAGTATCCTGCAACGCTTGCTGTAGAACCCAATGATGTGCATAAACCCTGGATGACTGACAGGAGGCGCTGTATTGAAGCCACAGGGCAGCCATCTTGGCACTCCTTTTCCATTGGAAAATAATATATTTTGTAAAGCTATAGAACTTGATTTATTAATGTCTACATTCATTTTTGCCATGTTTTCTTGTATTACAGACATTTTAATGCATACTTTAAAATCGTGTGAGCTAAACATTAACATTTAAAATGTAAAAATATATTTTTTTAAATGTCCTTAATATATATATATTTTTTTTTGGGGGGGGGGGTACTAATGTTACTGTCCATACTACAACAAAGAAATACATGTAATTTTGTCATTGAAACATTTAATTGAAATAGAATTCCATCCATTCCTATGGAGGACTGTTCCTACTGGGCAATACCAATATGGCCGACCGGTGGCTTCAAAGCCTGTCAATGGCCAATACACAGCAATTAACAATCCAGGGTTCATATACATGTACGTACATCATTGGTAAAACCTCTAGTCACCGCTGGTGGTTGGAACACTGTGCTCAACAATGACTGCCAAAAATGGTTAAAACTGGCAAATGATCAGATACATAAACCAATGTTAACCATTAGAATATTCCAGAAGGAGCGATCTAATTCTTCACTAGACAGGAGGTGAAACACCATCATAGTGTTTAGAAGCTATAGAGAGAGAGAGAAAACGACACCAAAAGAGAAGCTATCTAATTCTTCACTAGACAGGAGGTGAAACACCATCATAGTGTTTAGAAGCTATAGAGAAAGAGAGAGAAAGCTTATCTTTTGGTGACGTTATCTAATTCGGTACTAAACAGAACACACAAAAAGGTTTTGAACCTTTTTGAGGTAGGTGTCCCAGACTACACACTGTGTTGCGTTTCAAAACATCTCAGGATGTTGTGTTTCAATACTCCAGTCAAGTTAAGCTTTCGTCTCCTTTTGCGTTGGTGGGCAGCTAGTTTTGGTGTTACAAAACATTTCATTTGATCAATCGGGTGGAGATTTTAAGAGCACCTGTCCATTAAGACCAGATCGTTAATCAAGACGTTCATAGATGACCAGCAGGGTCAAATAATAACAACAGTGGTTTGAAGGGTGCAACAGGTCAGTACCTCAGGAGTAAATGTCAGTTGGCTTTTCATAGCCAGAGCATTCAGAGGTTGAGACGGCAAGTCCATGAGAGAGAAGGAGAAGGAGAAACAGCAAATTGATTTTAGAGAACTCAGCTGACTTCATGGATTTTTCTTACACAATAGTAAACAACTTGTTGGATCTTGGATTCCCCCTCTCTGTTCTCTTCATGGGAACAGATTTAGAAGTCTGCTGAAGATGTGTCCCAAACAGCACCCTATTCCCTATATAGTGTACTACTTTAGACCAGGGCCCATTGGGCTCTATATAGTGTACTACTTTAGACCAGGGCCCATTGGGCTCTATATAGTGAACTACTTTAGACCAGGGCCCATTGGGCTCTATATAGTGTACTCCTTTAGACCAGGGCCCATTGGGCTCTATATAGTGTACTACTTTAGACCAGGGCCCATTGGGCTCTATATAGTGAACTACTTTAGACCAGGGCCCATTGGGCTCTATATAGTGAACTACTTTAGACCAGGGCCCATTGGGCTCTATATAGTGTACTACTTTAGACCAGGGCCCATATGACTGAGTCAATCAAATCAAATGGTCACATGCACATATTTAGCAGATGTTATTGCGGGTGTAGCGAAATGCTTGTGTTTCTAGCTCTAAAAGTGCAATAGTATCTAACAATTCACAAAAATACCCACAAATCTAAAAGTAAAATTAATGGAATTAAGAAATATATAAATATTAGGATGAGCAATGTCAGAGTGGCATTGATTAAATACAGTATATACATATGAGTTGAGTAAAAGCAGTGTGTAAACATTATTAGAGTGGCCAGTGATTCCATGTCTATGTATGTAGGGCAGCAGCTTCTAAGGTGTAGGGTTGAGTAACCAGGTGGAAGCAGGCTAGTGGTGGCTATTTAACAGTCTGATGGCATTGAGATAGAAGCTGATTTTCAGTCTCTTGGTGCCATCTTTGATGCACCTGTACTGACCTCACCTTCTGGATGATAGCGGGGTGAACAGGCTGTGGCTCGGGTGGTTGTTGTCCTTGATCTTTTTGGCTTTCCTGTGACATCGGGTGGTGTAGGTGTCCTGGAGGGCAGGTAGTTTGCCCGCGGTGATGCGTTGTGCGGACCTCACTACCCTCTGGAGAACCTTACGGTTGAGGACGGTGCAGTTGCCTTACCAGGCGGTGATACAGCCCGACAGGATGCTCTCAATTGTGCATCTGTAAAAGTATGTGAGGGTTTTAGGTGACAAGCCAAATTTCGTCAGCCTCCTGAGGTTGAAGGGGCGCTATTGCGCCTTCTTCATCACACTGTCTGTGTTGGTGGACCATTTCAGTTTGTCAGTGATGTGTACGCCGAGGGACTTAAAACGTTCCACCTTCTCCACTGCGGTCCCGTCGATGTGGATAGGGGGGTGCTCCCTCTGCTGTTTCCTGAAGTCCATGATCAGCTCCTTCGTTTTGTTGACGTTGAGGGAGAGGTTACTTTCCTGGCACCACGCCACCAGGGCCCTCAGCTCCTCCCTGTAGGAAGTCTCATCATTGTTGGTAATCAAGCCCACTACTGTTGTGTCGTCTGCAAACTTGACGATTGTGTTGGAGGCGTGGCCACGCAGTCATGGGTGAACAGGAAGTACTACCTTCACCGACCGGGTGGCAGCCCGTCGGGAAGTCCAGGACCCAGTTTGTATAGGGTGGGGTTCAGACCCAGGATCCCGAGCTTGATGATGAGCTTGGAGGGTACTACGGTGCTGAAGGCTGAGCTGTAGTCAATGAACAGCATTCTCACATGAGGTATTCTGGAGAGACACTCACATGATACTCAGGGTACATCCCAAATAGCTATCCTATTCACTACGTAGTGCACTACTCTTCCACCTGGACAAGATTAATACCTACAGTTGAAGTCGGAAGTTTACATAACACTTAGTTTGGAGTCATTACGACTTCAACTGTAGGTATTCCTCTTGCCCAGGTGGGACAGTAGTGCACTACGTAGTGAATAGGATGGCCATTTGGGATGTACCCCTGAGTATCATGTGAGTGTCTCTCCAGTTATCAGAGTGTGGGTCGTCGATGCTCACAACAATGATTGACTGTATGGATGTTTTCTGTCTGTAACCCTCCCACTGGGAACACACTGGTTGAAGCAGCGTTGTTTCAATGAAATTAAATGGACGTTGAATTGACGCCTGTTCCCAGTAGGCTGTGACCATGTCACTTGACTGGATGTGCTATGCTTAGTTAAATGGTTATACAATTGCAATGGTATAAAGTACTTCAGTAAAAAATATTTTAAAGTACTACTTAAGTAAAGTATCTGTACTGTACTACTTATATTTGACAACTTTTACTTTATTTTCACTACATTCCTAAAGAAAATCATATACTTTTTACTCTGTACATTTTCCCTGACACCCGAAAGTATTGGTTCCATTTTGAATGCTTATCAGGACAGGAACATGGTCTAATTCACACACTTATCAAGAGAAACATCCCTAGTCATCCCTACTGCCTCTGATCTGACTGACTCACTAAACAGAGAACATCCCTGGTCATCACTACTGCCTCTGATCTGGCAGACTCACTAAACAGAGAACATCCCTGGTCATCACTACTGCCTCTGATCTGGAGGACTCACTAAACAGAGAACATCCCTGGTCATCCCTACTGTCTCTGGTCTGGAGGACTCACTAAACAGAGAACATCTCTACTGCGTCTGATCTGGAGGACTCACTAAACAGAGAACATCCCTACTGCCTCTGATCTGGAGGACTCACTAAACAGAGAACATCCCTACTGCCTCTGATCTGGAGGACTCACTAAACAGAGAACATCCCTACTGCCTCTGATCTGGAGGACTCACTAAACAGAGAACATCCCTACTGCCTCTGATCTGGAGGACTCACTAAACAGAGAACATCCCTACTGCCTCTGATCTGGAGGACTCACTAAACAGAGAACATCCCTACTGCCTCTGATCTGGAGGACTCACTAAACACAAATGCTTCATTTGTCATGCCTGAGTGTTGGCCTGAGTGTTGGCCTGAGTGTTGGTGTGAGTGTTGGCCTGAGTGTTGGCCTGAGTGTTGGCCTGAGTGTTGGCGTGTCCCTCTGGCTATCAGTAAATACAAGGAAAAACAAGAAATGGTGCTGTCTGGTTTGCTAAATATAGGGGATTTAAAATGATTTTAGCAATAACATTCACTTTTGATGGTTAGACTTATACTCAGGTAGTATTTTACTGGGTGACTTTCACTTTTACTAAAGTAACCTATGACAATTGGGGACTTTTTCCACCACTGATAAAATGTGAATCAGAGATTCTTCACAGAAATAAGTACAGGGTGGCTTTTAACTAGCCAATATTAGAAAGTCAATTTTATCCCCAATGAAAAGTAGATTTACATTAAATACAAAGCTTTACATTAAATACAAAGCAAATATTTTGTGATATAACTTCGCACCGCAGAGAATTGTAGCCAACAACTCCACATTTCCAAGGCGACAGAGTCTACTTCCACAAGTTGTTAATTAAACCAACTTCAGCAGAGTTGAGTTCCGTGAATATTTTTTATCTACAACGAAATCCTACTGTCCAAACACTTCATTCTAAACTTGTTAACAAATGTTGCTTACCTCCATCCTTGAGGAATTCGCGATATGCACCTTTTCCTGCCCTCTTCTCTGTCTCCTCGGATGACCGCGCTGCTGCGTTTGAGCGAAGCCACTTCAGAGGCTGGAGAGCTCTCCTACACTACTAACGCGGAGAGGGAATGAGAGATGTGAGCACACTCCTTGAACAGCGGAGGTCTGTGTTTACAGATAACTACACTGTCATATCTTCACAGGCAGTGTACGAGACGAGGTTGATCGAAGGAGAGAGAGGGAGTGGCGGAGGCTTCAGTTTTGCGCGCAGTTGCATTGATGCCACTTTTCTCGCACAACAGTTGAACGATATATTGAGGCTGATGATTTAAGTATGCTATTGGCCTTGGCAGATGTCATTGTGCAAACAAGTCGATATATTTCGCAAGACACACTACTTTGTTGTTGAAGAAATAGTATACTGAGCTTCAACCTGGTATCATTGCATTTCGTATTATTCTTTACTTATTCAAATCGGGACATTCCATTTAGTATGATATGTTACGTTTCTTATGAACCCAGGGTCGTTACAGTATGTATTCATTTGTGGGTGTCCATCATTCATTTTGGATGATATGTTACGTAATTCGTATTATATGCCCCGGATTCGCAAAACGTACAATATGTTACGAATTTTCAAAAAATGGTTATATTGTACACATTTTCAAACATGTACAACATGTTTTGAATTTGCAAAACGTACAATATGTTACAAATTCTAGCTAGGTTGCTAGGGGTTAGGGTTAAGTGTAGGAGTTAGGTTAAAGGTTAGGGTTAGCTAAAAGGGTTAAAGTTAGGGTTTGGGGAAAGGGAAGGGTAGGCCAACCATGCTAAGTAGTTCCAAAGTAGCTCAAAAGTAGTAAGTAGTTGAAAAATTGCTCATTATCAAGAGATTAGATGAGATTCAAACTCGCAATCTTTAGGTTGCTAGACGTTTACATTATAGACCTACCAACCACCCTACTTTCGTTTTTTCCTTAAGTAACCATCTGTCTTATGTAATCATATCAAACGTAACATACTAAATATAGTCTCGGGATTATGTACAGAACAATACGAAATGCTCTTAGACCAAGTTGCGAGCTTGGATAAAATACATTTTAAACAAACATTCAAACTGGTGTGGAGGTATGACCATAACAGCTGTGTTTTCATATTAAACATGTCATCTAATTCAGAACTTATGGACCACATCATCAACCACATCATCATGATCAACATCCTCATCATCTACATCAACCACATCATTATCATCATCAACCACATCATCAACCACATCATCATGATCAACATCCTCAACATCATCAACCACATCATCATGATCAACATCCTCATCATCATCATCTACATCATTATCATCATCAACCACATCATCAACCACATCATCATGATCAACATCCTCATCATCTACATCAACCACATCATTATCATCATCAACCACATCATCATGATCAACATCCTCAACATCATCATCTACATCAACCACATCATTATCATCATCAACCACATCATCATGATCAACATCCTCAACATCATCAACCACATCATCATGATTAACATCCTCATCATCATCATTATCATCAACCACATCATCATGATCAACATCCTCAACATCATCATCTACATCAACCACATCATTATCATCATCAACCACATCATCATGATCAACATCCTCAACATCATCAACCACATCATCATGATTAACATCCTCATCATCATCATCATCATCCACATCATCATGATCAACATCCTCATCAACCACATCATCATGATTAACATCCTCATCATCATCATCATCATCATCAACCACATCATCATGATCAACATCCTCATCAACCACATCATCATGATTAACATCCTCATCCTCATCATCATCATCATCATCAACCACATCATCATGATCAACATCCTCATCAACCACATCATCATGATCAACATCCTCATCATCATCATGATCAACATCCTCAACATCATCATGATCAACGTCCTCAACATCATCAACCACATCATCATGATCAACATCCTCATCATCATCATCATCAACCACATCATCATGATCAACATCCTCATCAACCACATCATCATGATCAACATCCTCATCATCATCAACCACATCATGATCAACATCATCAACCACATCATCATGATCAACATCCTCAACATCATCAACCACATCATCATGATCAACATCCTCAACATCATCAACCACATCATCATGATCAACATCCTCAACATCATCAACCACATCATCATGATTAACATCCTCATCATCATCATATACATCAATCACATCATCATGATTAACATCCTCATCATCATCATATACATCAATCACATCATTATCATCATCAACCACATCATCATCATGATCAACATCCTCATCATCATCATCATCATCAACATCCTCATCATCAACCACATCATCATGATCAACATCCTCATAATCATCAACCACATCATTATCATCATCAACCACATCATCATCAACCACATCATCAACATCATCATTAACCACATCATCTACATCAACATCATCATCATCATTAACCACATCATCTTCATCAACATCATCATCAACATCAGTATCATCATTAACCACATCATCATCAACATTGTCGTGTCTTTGGCTATGCCGGATTAAGTAATATGACATGCTATTCTATAAAATCATTTCTCCGTAATTAATATTACCTGATTGAGCTAATCATGTAAATGTAATTAACTAGAGAGTCGGGCACCACGAAATAATATTTATAGAGCTGTTGTCTTCCGAATAAACTCTCAAAGATCTAGTAATATTTTACATCAATAGCAGTCAATATTAATGGTCATCTTAATTCAGTCTCATCTGAAAGTTGTAAATTCTTGGTTATCTGCACGAACCCTGGCTAACAAGTTGAATCAGCAATACAAAATTGGGTTTCATTATTTATTTACTAAATACCTAACTAATCACACAGAATTACACATACACATAATGAATCATAACTTGATTACATAAAGGAAAACGTCCCTAGCGGGCGGAACAGATATGACTGCTTGTTACAGAAAAGAAAGGGGTCTGGGTAACAAAGGGCGAAGCTGTGCTATCGTAAATACAGTATCTTATCCATTCTAAATTACCGCCCATTTGGAAAAGGAAAATGCAATAAATATTTACTCTGAGCTGCGCTTCGATAGGTTGGTGGTAGATGGAAGGCCGTGTTGCCAAGCCGAGTCCTTTGAAGAATGTCTCTGCTGGTAAATTGAATACATTGTAGTAACATCACTGTGTGGTAGACGGGATACTCTGTCTGTTCCTTCCTAACCTGCGTTTGCAGCTGCTGTTGCTAACTCAATGCATTCTGTAGTGAATAAGAGTTCAAAGTTCATACCATTCGCAACCAAAGTTCACGCTGATGTTGGCTTCGTTCTGTAATTATCTGAACCATTCTGACATCGGACCGGCGTCCTCACATCCTCGGAACAGGACGTTATATTGTCGTCAAGGCTTTATATAGTGGAGCGAGAAGGGTGTGTCTGAAAAGTTTTATAACCCATGTCCCTTCACAGTCGGCCCACTGATTGAGCAGAGCCCTGGCCTTATGAAAACCCAAATCTCACATTTTAGAAGCTAAAATCACATTTCATCCCATCACGAATAATTCTATATTAAAACATTTAAATTGAACAACAATTCCATGTGAATCCGATAACTCTGATGTGTAGACTTTCCACTGTAGAGTTTATGTCATCTTCTAATTTATGAAAATGTCTCAGATGACAACCGACAGCCTTTCCTCTCAGGGCCAGATAACCCTAATCCATTCACAAGGCAGTGATCCACAGCCTTTCCTCTCAGGGCCAGATAACCCTAATCTATTCATAAGGCAATGGTCCACAGCCTTTCCTCTCAGGGACAGATAACCCTAATCCATTCATAATGCAGTGATCCACAGCCTTTCCTCTCAGGGCCAGATAACCCTAATCCATTCACAAGGCAGTGATCCACAGCCTTTCCTCTCAGGGCCAGATAACCCTAATCTATTCATAAGGCAATGGTCCACAGCCTTTCCTCTCAGGGCCAGATAACCCTAATCCATTCATAATGCAGTGATCCACAGCCTTTCTTCTGTTGATAGCCAGCTTTTTCTGTCTACCCTTTTCAAGGCTGTGCTCACTAAGGCTGAACTTATTCAAGGTTCTTTAAGGTTTTGATCAGTAACCATGGTCAAATAGTTAGCCACGCTGTACTGCTGATTTACAGCCAGATAGCACTGCGTTTTGCTTTGTGCTTGTGTTTCCCAATAGGTAATGTAGTGTTGCTGTGTGCTTGTGTTTCCCCATAGGTAATGTAGTGTTGCTTTGTGTTTGTGTTTCCCAATAGGTAATGTAGTGTTGCTTTGTGCCTGTGTTTCCCAATAGGTAATGTAGTGTTGCTTTGTGCTTGTTTTTCCTAATAGGTAATGTAGTGTTGCTTTGAGTCTGTGTTTCCTAATAGGTAATGTAGTGTTGCTTTGTGTCTGTGTTTCCTAATAGGTAATGTAGTGTTGCTTTGTGCCTGTGTTTCCCAATAGGTAATGTAGTGTTGCTTTGTGCCTGTGTTTCCCAATAGGTAATGTAGTGTTGCTTTGTGCCTGTGTTTCCCAATAGGTAATGTAGTGTTGCTTTGTGCCTGTGTTTCCCAATAGGTAATGTAGTGTTGCTTTGTGCCTGTGTTTCCCAATAGGTAATGTAGTGTTGCTTTGTGCCTGTGTTTCCCAATAGGTAATGTAGTGTTGCTTTGTGCCTGTGTTTCCCAATAGGTAATGTAGTGTTGCTTTGTGCCTGTGTTTCCCAATAGGTAATGTAGTTTTGCTTTGACTGTGTTTCCCAATAGGTAATGTAGTGTTGCTTTGTGTTTGTGTTTCCCAATAGGTAATGTAGTGTTGCTTTGTGCCTGTGTTTCCCAATAGGTAATGTAGTGTTGCTTTGTGCCTGTGTTTCCCAATAGGTAATGTAGTGTTGCTTTGTGCCTGTGTTTCCCAATAGGTAATGTAGTGTTGCTTTGTGCCTGTGTTTCCCAATAGGTAATGTAGTGTTGCTTTGTGCCTGTGTTTCCCAATAGGTAATGTAGTGTTGCTTTGACTGTGTAGTAATTTGGTTTATTTTGATTGATTGGATGTTCTGGTCCTGAGGCTTCAGTGTGTTAGTAGAACAGGTTAGTGAACTCAGGACCAGCTGGATGAGGGGACTGAGGCTTCAGTGTGTTAGTAGAACAGGTTAGTGAACTCAGCCCCAGGACCAGCTGGATGAGGGGACTGAGGCTTCAGTGTGTTAGTAGAACAGGTTAGTGAACTCAGGACCAGCTGGATGAGGGGACTGAGGCTTCAGTGTGTTAGTAGAACAGGTTAGTGAACTCAGGACCAGCTGGATGAGGGGACTGAGGCTTCAGTGTGTTAGTAGAACAGGTTAGTGAACTCAGGACCAGCTGGATGAGGGGACTGAGGCTTCAGTGTGTTAGTAGAACAGGTTAGTGAACTCAGGACCAGCTGGATGAGGGGACTGAGGCTTCAGTGTGTTAGTAGAACAGGTTAGTGAACTCAGGACCAGGACCAGCTGGATGAGGGGACTGAGGCTTCAGTGTGTTAGTAGAACAGGTTAGTGAACTCAGCCCCAGGACCAGCTGGATGAGGGGACTGAGGCTTCAGTGTGTTAGTAGAACAGGTTAGTGAACTCAGCCCCAGGACCAGCTGGATGAGGGGACTGAGGCTTCAGTGTGTTAGTAGAACAGGTTAGTGAACTCAGGACCAGCTGGATGAGGGGACTGAGGCTTCAGTGTGTTAGTAGAACAGGTTAGTGAACTCAGGACCAGCTGGATGAGGGGACTGAGGCTTCAGTGTGTTAGTAGAACAGGTTAGTGAACTCAGCCCCAGGACCAGCTGGATGAGGGGACTGAGGCTTCAGTGTGTTAGTAGAACAGGTTAGCGAACTCAGCCCCAGGACCAGCTGGATGAGGGGACTGAGGCTTCAGTGTGTTAGTAGAACAGGTTTGTGAACTCAGCCCCAGGACCAGCTGGATGAGGGGACTGAGGCTTCAGTGTGTTAGTAGAACAGGTTAGTGAACTCAGCCCCAGGACCAGCTGGATGAGGGGACTGAGGCTTCAGTGTGTTAGTAGAACAGGTTTGTGAACTCAGCCCCAGGACCAGTTGGATGAGGGGACTGAGGCTTCAGTGTGTTAGTAGAACAGGTTTGTGAACTCAGCCCCAGGACCAGTTGGATGAGGGGACTGAGGCTTCAGTGTGTTAGTAGAACAGGTTTGTGAACTCAGCCCCAGGACCAGTTGGATGAGGGGACTGAGGCTTCAGTGTGTTAGTAGAACAGGTTAGTGAACTCAGCCCCAGGACCAGCTGGATGAGGGGACTGAGGCTTCAGTGTGTTAGTAGAACAGGTTTGTGAACTCAGCCCCAGGACCAGTTGGATGAGGGGACTGAGGCTTCAGTGTGTTAGTAGAACAGGTTTGTGAACTCAGCCCCAGGACCAGTTGGATGAGGGGACTGAGGCTTCAGTGTGTTAGTAGAACAGGTTTGTGAACTCAGCCCCAGGACCAGTTGGATGAGGGGACTGAGGCTTCAGTGTGTTAGTAGAACAGGTTTGTGAACTCAGCCCCAGGACCAGCTGGATGAGGGGACTCTTTTCTTTGCTCAGCTCTTGTCTTGGCATTGCAGGGCTTGGTAATGATATGAGAGGGGGTCACAGTATTTTCGATGTTTCCTAAATTGAATTGCTATTTTTTTAAACGTTTTTTATTATTAGTGGATATTGTCCTAATTCTGCCCTCCATGCATTGTTTGTAGTTTTCCTCTGGACATGTAGGAGAATCTTACAGAACTCTCCATGCATTGTTTGTAGTTTTCCTCTGGACATGTAGGAGAATTTTACAGAACTCTGCATGCAGGGTTTCAGTGGGGTGTTTGTCCCATTTGATGAAATCTTATTTTGCATGTGGACCCCACACCTCGCTGCCATGAAGTGCAATGGGTTCAATACACTGGCAGGGCCCAGGTCTGGCAGGGCCCAGGTCTGGCAGGGCCCAGGTCTGGCAGGGCCCAGGTCTGGCAGAGCCCAGGTCTGGCAGAGCCCAGGTCTGTCAGGGCCCAGGTCTGGCAGGGCCCAGGTCTGGCAGAGCCCAGGTCTGTCAGGGCCCAGGTCTGTCAGGGCCCAGGTCTGTCAGGGCCCAGGTCTGTCAGGGCCCAGGTCTGGCAGAGCCCAGGTCTGGCAGGGCCCAGGTCTGGCAGGGCCCAGGTCTGTCAGAGCCCAGGTCTGGCAGGGCCAAGGTCTGGCAGGGCCCAGGTCTGTCAGGGCCCAGGTCTGGCAGAGCCCAGGTCTGGCAGGGCCCAGGTCTGTCAGAGCCCAGGTCTGTCAGGGCCCAGGTCTGGCAGAACCCAGGTCTGGCAGGGCCCAGGTCTGGCAGGGCCCAGGTCTGGCAGGGCCCAGGTCTGGCAGGGCCCAGGTCTGCCAGAGCCCAGGTCTGGCAGGGCCCAGGTCTGGCAGGGCCCAGGTCTGGCAGGGCCCAGGTCTGGCAGAGCCCAGGTCTGGCAGAGCCCAGGTCTGGCAGTACTGCTTCAGCAGTTCCAGGCTCTGCTGTGTTTGACACCATTTAACCTCTAAATTGTGGAGACTAACACGAGGGGCTGAGGATTTTTATAGAATAGTGACCAATTCATTGATGAAAATATTGAAGATTGCTGCGATTGCAATCCTGGCAAAGGCCCCGCTCCTGGTTAAATAATTATGTTATTTAATTGCCAGTTTTGAGGCTTCACGTATTGCCAGTATACATTGGTTTAATTATGTCATGTTTTACCCCCTACACCACATTCAATAAATTTGTAGAACAGTCATGTATGTCAAAAATAATCAAATGCTTTTTGGAAGTCAATAAAGCCAGCATACAGTGCCTTGTGAAAGTATTCGGCCCCCTTGAACTTTGCGACCTTTTGCCACATTTCAGGCTTCAAACATAAAGATATAAAACTGTATTTTTTTTGTGAAGAATCAACAACAAGTGGGACACAATCATGAAGTGGAACGACATTTATTGGATATTTCAAACTTTTTTAACAAATCAAAAACTGAAAAATTGGGCGTGCAAAATTATTCAGCCCCTTTACTTTCAGTGCAGCAAACTCTCTCCAGAAGTTCAGTGAGGATCTCTGAATGATCCAATGTTGACCTAAATGACTAATGATGATAAATACAATCCACCTGTGTGTAATCCACTCTCCGTATAAATGCACCTGCACTGTGATAGTCTCAGAGGTCCGTTAAAAGCGCAGAGAGCATCATGAAGAACAAGGAACACACCAGGCAGGTCCGAGATACTGTTGTGAAGAAGTTTAAAGCCGGATTTGAATACAAAAAGATTTCCCAAGCTTTAAACATCCCAAGGAGCACTGTGCAAGTGATAATATTGAAATGGAAGGAGTATCAGACCACTGCAAATCTACCAAGACCTGGCCGTCCCTCTAAACTTTCAGCTCATACAAGGAGAAGACTGATCAGAGATGCAGCCAAGAGGCCCATGATCACTCTGGATGAACTGCAGAGATCTACAGCTGAGGTGGGAGACTCTGTCCATAGGACAACAATCAGTCGTATATTGCACAAATCTGGCCTTTATGGAAGAGTGGCAAGAAGAAAGCCATTTCTTAAAGATATCCATAAAAAGTGTCGTTTAAAGTTTGCCACAAGCCACCTGGGAGACTACCAAACATGTGGAAGAAGCTGCTCTGGTCAGATGAAACCAAAATTGAACTTTTTGGCAACAATGCAAAACGTTATGTTTGGCGTAAAAGCAACACAGCTCATCACCCTGAACACCACATCCCCACTGTCAAACATGGTAGTGGCAGCATCATGGTTTGGGCCTGCTTTTCTTCAGCAGGGACAGGGAAGATGGTTAAAATTGATGGGAAGATGGATGGAGCCAAATAAAGGACCATTCTGGAAGAACCTGATGGAGTCTGCAAAAGACCTGAGACTGGGACGGAGATTTGTCTTCCAACAAGACAATGATCCAAAACATAAAGCAAAATCTACAATGGAATGGTTCAAAAATAAACATATCCAGGTGTTAGAATGGCCAAGTCAAAGTCTAGACCTGAATCCAATCGAGAATCTGTGGAAAGAACTGAAAACTGCTGTTCACAAATGCTCTCCATCCAACCTCACTGAGCTCGAGCTGTTTTGCAAGGAGGAATGGGAAAAAATGTCAGTCTCTCGATGTGCAAAACTGATAGAGACCTACCCCAAGCGACTTACAGCTGTAATCGCAGCAAAAGGTGGCGCTACAAAGTATTAACTTAAGGGGGCTGAATAATTTTGCACGCCCAATTTTTCAGTTTTTGATTTGTTAAAAAAGTTTGAAATATCCAATAAATGTGCTTCCACTTCATGATTGTGTCCCACTTGTTGTTGATTCTTCACAAAAAAATACAGTTTTATATCTTTATGTTTGAAGCCTGAAATGTGGCAAAAGGTCGCAAAGTTCAAAGGGGCCGAATACTTTCACAAGGCACTGTATATATTGTGGTGGACATGTTTATCTATCAGAGTGTGTAGGGGGTAAATATGTTTTGGTATAAATCCAATCTGGCTTTTACTCAAGACATTGTGCTTATTAAGGAAAATAATAAGTCCTACATGTATAATACTACAGAAAACCTTCCCCAAGTTACTGTTCACACAAATGCCTCAGTGATTGTTAGGGTATAATTTGTCTCCGTTCTTAAAGATTGGCCTTATGCGTCTCTCTCGATCTCACACACAAACACAAACACTCACTATGGTTGCTGGGGGGTGGGGAGTCTCACTTCCCTTTGTTCTGCTGAGAGACAGGGTTCTGGTGTTGAACTACAGTAAAATCGCTCTCTTCCTCTCTTCCCCCTCTGTTGTATGAGTATTTGTCACAGCCGAGCAAGCTCACTTCCTGTTGGAGATGAAGGAATAGAGGGAGTAGAGGGTGAATTGCCACAGAGAAAGGGAGATGCCACAGAGAGAGAGGGGAGAGAGAGGAGACAGAGAGGAGCGACAGTGGGGGGAGAGAGACATAGCATAGCAGCAACACAACATGGCAGCAGCACAACATGGCAGCAGCACAACATGGCAGCAACACAACATGGCAGCAACACAACATGGTAGCATCACAACATGGCAGCAACACAACAACAACAACATGGCAGCAGCACAACATGGCAGCAACACAACATGGTAGCAACACAACATGGCAGCAACACAACATGGCAGCAACACAACATGGCAGCAACACAACATGGCAGCAACACAACATGGCAGCAACACAACATGGCAGCAGCACAACATGGCAGCAGCACAACATGGCAGCAACACAACATGGCAGCAACACAACATGGCAGCAGCACAACATGGCAGCAGCACAACATGGCAGCAACACAACATGGCAGCAACACAACATGGCAGCAGCACAACATGGCAGCAACACAACATGGCAGCAACACAACATGGCAGCAGCACAACATGGTAGCAAGACAACAACAACATGGCAGCAGCACATGAAAACACAGCATAGCAGCAGCACAACATGGCAGCAACACAATTGCTCAGTTTGACCGGGCGGCCAGCTCTAGGAAATCTTGGTGGTCCCAAACTTCTCCCATTTAAGAATGATGGAGGCCACTGTGTTCTTGGGGACCTTCAATGCTGCAGAAATGTTTTGTCCCCTTCCCCAGATTTGTGCCTCGACACAATCCTGTCTTGGAGCTCTACGGACAACATGGCAGCAGCACAACATGGCAGCAACACAACATGGCAGCAACACAACATGGCAGCAACACAACATGGTAGCAACACAACATGGCAGCAACACAACATGGCAGCAACACAACATGGCAGCAACACAACATGGTAGCAACACAACATGGCAGCAACACAACATGGCAGCAGCACAACATGGCAGCAGCACAACATGGCAGCAACACAACATGGCAGCAACACAACATGGCAGCAGCACAACATGGCAGCAGCACAACATGGCAGCAACACAACATGGCAGCAACACAACATGGCAGCAGCACAACATGGCAGCAACACAACATGGCAGCAACACAACATGGCAGCAGCACAACATGGTAGCAAGACAACAACAACATGGCAGCAGCACATGAAAACACAGCATAGCAGCAGCACAACATGGCAGCAACACAATTGCTCAGTTTGACCGGGCGGCCAGCTCTAGGAAATCTTGGTGGTCCCAAACTTCTCCCATTTAAGAATGATGGAGGCCACTGTGTTCTTGGGGACCTTCAATGCTGCAGAAATGTTTTGTCCCCTTCCCCAGATTTGTGCCTCGACACAATCCTGTCTTGGAGCTCTACGGACAATTCCTCCGACCTCATGGTTTGGTTTTTGCTCTGACATGCACAGTCAACTGTGGGACCTTATATAGACAGGTGTGTGCCTTTCCAAATCATGTCCAATCAATTGAATTTACCACAGGTGGACTCCAATCAAGTTGTAGAAACATCTCAAGGAGGATCAATGGAAACAGGATGCACCTGAGCTCAATGTTGTGTCTCATAGTAAAGGGTCTGAATACTGATGTAAATACGTTATTTCTGATTTGTTTTTTAATTATTCATTTGCAAAAATTTATAAAAACCTGTTTTCACTTTGTCATTATTAGGTATTGTGTGTAGATTGCTGAGGAGTATTATATTTAAAATCAATTTTAGAATAAGGCTGTAACGTAACAAAATATGAAAAAAGTAAATGGGTCTGAATACTCTCTGAAAGCACTGCATATAGCGATTTACTTCTAGATCAACACCAGAACCCTGTCACTCAGAAGAAATAGAGGGAAGTGAGACTTTATTTGTGTGTGAGAGAGGGATAAAGAGAGACTCAAGAGATTATGAGGGAGGAGTGGTCTACAGCAGACAGACAGGACATTGGGGGCTATGAGGGGTTAGTGGGATAGAGGCGGGGGCCTCTGTTGGTCAGGTGTGAAGGTGAGGGTGAGAGAGGCTATAAAACAGTCTGTAACTGTTCTTTAGACCCAAATATAAAAGACCCCAGACCCAGTCTCTTCTCCTCAACAGCCTGTCTGTGAGTCTCCATCTCAACACCACTTCCTGCTGTTAAAGCACACTTCCTGTGGTCAGGCCATTGGGACTGTGTCTACGTAGTGCACGACTTTCATTTCACGGGAGCACTATGGGTAGTGCACTACATAGGGAATGTCATGCCATTTGGGACACAGACAGGGAGGCGTGGTGGCATGGACCATAATAACAGGAAGCACATTTAGTCAACATATAAATATGTTTTGTTGGTGGTTTTGGAGAAATGGGTTAGAAAAGGGGAAATAGGACAAACAACCTTCCATCCCTTTAGGATGAATTCAGAAAGAGTTGGTCGGGCCTCCCGAGTGGAGCAGTGGTCTAAGACAATGCATCGCAGTGCTAGCTGTGCCACTAGAGATCCTAGTTCGAGTCCAGGCTCTGTAGCAGCCGGTCGCGACCTGGAGACCCGTGGGGCGGACGCACAATTGGCCCAGCGTCATCCGGGTTAAGGGAGGGATTGGCCGGCAGGGATGTTCTTGCCCCATCGCGCACTAGCAACTCCTGTGGCGGGCCGGGCGCCGTGTGTAAAAAATGGAGTAGCTATAGGAGGACAGCATGGAGTAGCTATAGGAGGACAGCAAGGAGTAGCTATAGGAGGACAGCAAGGAGTAGCTATAGGAGAAGAGCATGGAGTAGCTATAGGAGGACAGGACAGGATGGAGTAGTGATAGGAGGACAGCATGGAATAGCTATAGGAGGACAGCATGGAATAGCTATAGAAGGACAGCATGGAATAGCTATAGGAGGACAGCATGGAGTAGCTATAGGAGGACAGCAAGGAGTAGCTATAGGAGAAGAGCATGGAGTAGCTATAGGAGGACAGGACAGGATGGAGTAGTGATAGGAGGACAGCATGGAATAGCTATAGGAGGACAGCATGGAGTAGTTATAGGAGGACAGCACAGCATGGAGTAGCTATAGAAGGACAGCATTGGAATAGCTATAGGAGGACAGCATGGAGTAGCTATAGGAGGACAGCATGGAGTAGCTATAGGAGGACAGTATGGAGTAGCTATAGGAGGACAGTATGGAGTAGCTATAGAAGGACAGCATGGAATAGCTATAGGAGGACAGCATGGAGTAGCTATAGGAGGACAGCAAGGAGTAGCTATAGGATAACATCATGGAGTAGCTATAGGAGGACAGGACAGCATGGAGTAGTGATAGGAGGACAGCATGGAGTAGTTTAGCTATAGGAGGACAGCATGGAATGGCTATAAGATGACAGCATGGAGTAGCTATAGAAGGACAGCATGGAATAGCTATAGGAGGACAGCATGGAGTAGCTATAGGAGGACAGCAAGGAGTAGCTATAGGAGGACAGCATGGAGGAGCTATAGAAGGACAGCATGGAGTAGCTATAGGAGGACAGTATGGAGTAGTGATAGGAGGACAGCATGGAATAGCTATAGGAGGACAGCATGGAGTAGTGATAGGAGGACAGGACAGCATGGAGTAGCTATAGGAGGACAGCATGGAGTAGCTATAGGAGGACAGTATGGAGTAGCTATAGGAGGACAGCATGGAGTAGTGATAGGAGGACAGCATGGAATAGCTATAGGAGGACAGCATGGAGTAGTGATAGGAGGACAGGACAGCATGGAGTAGCTATAGGAGGACAGCATGGAGTAGTGATAGGAGGACAGGACAGTATGGAGTAGCTATAGGAGGACAGCATGGAGTAGCTATAGGAGGACAATATGGAGTAGCTATAGGAGGACAGCATGGAGTAACTATAGTAGGACAGCATGGAGTAACTATAGTAGGACAGCATGGAGTAGCTATAGTAGGACAGCACAGCATGGAGTAGCTATAGAAGGACAGCATGGAGTAGCTATAGGAAGACAGCATGGAGTAGCTATAGGAGGAGAGCATTGGAGTAGCTATAGGAGGACAGCATGGAGTAGCTATAGAAGGACAGCATGGAGTAGCTATAGGAGGACAGCATGGAGTAGCTATAAGAGGGCAGTATGGAATAGCTATAGTAGGATAGCACAGCATGGAGTAGCTATAGTAGGACAGCACAGCATGGAGTAGCTATAGAAGGACAGCATGGAGTAGCTATAGGAGGACAGCATGAGGTAGCTATAGGAGGACAGCATGGAGTAGCTATAGAAGGACAGCATGGAGTAGCTATAGAAGGACAGCATGGAGTAGCTATAGAAGGACAGCATGGAGTAGCTATAGGAGGACAGCATGGAGTAGCTATAGGAGGACAGCATGGAGTAGCTATAGGAGGACAGTATGGAGTAGCTATAGTAGGACAGCATAGCAATGGTGTCGCAGTTTATCTGACCTCCTGTCCCAGTCTACCAAATGCGAACTGAATTAGTTTTTTTGACTCAGTGTACACAAATGGGTGTGCCATGCCTCCTGTAAATATGATATCAATATTTTTTGGGGTGTGTGTGATTAGGAAACATCTTAAGGATTTCAGAAATGTATCATGTGTTGGACTAATATGTTGGATAGATGTCTGAAGAGGTTACCGATGACGGAAATGCAAAAAGTGAATCCAATTGGTAGTTACAGTCTTGTCTCATCGCTGCAACTCCCGTATGGACTCGGGAGAGGCGAAGGTCGAGAGCTGTGCGTCCTCCGAAACACGACCCTGTCAAGCTGCACTGCTTCTTGACACAATGCCCATCCAACCCGGAAGCCAGCCGCACCAATGTGTCGGAGGAACACCTGTACACCTGGCGACCGTGTCAGCGTGCACTGCACCCGGCCCGCCACAGGAGTCGCTAGTGCGCGATGAGACAAGGATATCCCTGCCGGCCAAACCCTAACTAACTCGGACGACGCTGAGCCAATTGTGCGCCACCCCATGGGCCTCCCAGTCGCGGACAGCTGAGACAGAGCCTTGACTCGAACCCAGAATCTCTAGTGACACAGTTAGCACTGCCTTAGACCACTGGCCACTCGGGAGGCCCGATTCCAGCACCATTTCAACTTCATCATCATCAAATCACCACTGCTCTGGTTAGTCGAATACAGTGACAACTAAAAGTTATGTATGAATTAATGGTTGAATCAGAATTGCCGTTATAATCATTGGCCAGTACGAAGAATGAAGTAAAACCACAAGTCCAAATCACTATCTCCATCCATGGCTAATATAGGAAAGTGACCATTCTAGCTAGCTGGCTAGCTAGACACTAGAGGACAACACCACAACGAGATGCAACAACTCAAGTTTTTCTATCAATGACCTCCAGTATAACGTGCAGTATAACGTGCAGTATAACGTACAGTATAACGTACAGTATAACGTGCAGTATAACGTACAGTATAACGTGCAGTATAACGTGCAGTATAACGTACAGTATAACGTGCAGTATAACGTACAGTATAACGTGCAGTATAACGTGCAGTATAACGTACAGTATAACGTGCAGTATAACGTGCAGTATAACGTACAGTATAACGTGCAGTATAACGTACAGTATAACGTGCAGTATAACGTGCAGTATGAAGTACAGTATAACGTACAGTATAACGTGCAGTATAACGTGCAGTATAACGTACAGTATAACGTGCAGTATAACGTACAGTATAACGTGCAGTATGAAGTACAGTATAACGTGCAGTATAACGTGCAGTATAACGTGCAGTATAACGTGCAGCATGAAGTACAGTATAACGTACAGTATAACGTGCAGTATGAAGTACAGTATAACGTACAGTATAACGTGCAGTATAACGTACAGTATGAAGTACAGTATAACGTGCAGTATAACGTACAGTATGACGTACAGTATGAAGTACAGTATAACGTGCAGTATAACGTACAGTATGACGTACAGTATGAAGTACAGTATAACGTGCAGTATAACGTGCAGTATAACGTGCAGTATAACGTGCAGTATAACGTACTGTATAACGTGCAGTATAATGTGCAGTATAATGTGCAGTATGAAGTACAGTATAACGTGCAGTATAATGTGCAGTATAATGTGCAGTATGAAGTACAGTATAACGTGCAGTATAATGTACAGTATAATGTGCAGTATGAAGTACAGTATAACGTGCAGTATAATGTGCAGTATAATGTGCAGTATGAAGTACAGTATAACGTACAGTATAACGTACAGTATAACGTACAGTATAACGTGCAGTATAACGTGCAGTATGAAGTACAGTATAACGTACAGTATAACGTACAGTATAACGTGCAGTATGAAGTACAGTATAACATGCAGTATGAAGTACAGTATAACGTACAGTATAACGTGCAGTATGAAGTACAGTATAACGTACAGTATGAAGTACAGTATAACGTACAGTATAACGTACAGTATAACGTACAGTATAACGTACAGTATGAAGTACAGTATGAAGTACAGTATAACGTACACTATAACGTACAGTATAACGTACAGTATAACGTACAGTATAATGTGCAGTATAACGTGCAGTATGAAGTACAGTATAACGTGCAGTATAACGTACAGTATAACGTGCAGTATGAAGTACAGTATAACGTACAGTATAACGTGCAGTATGAAGTACAGTATAACGTACAGTATGAAGTACAGTATAACGTGTAGTATAACGTGCAGTATGAAGTACAGCATGAAGTACAGTATGAAGTACAGTATGAAGTACAGTATAACGTGCAGTATAACGTGCAGTATAACGTGCAGTATAACGTACAGTATAACGTACAGTATAACGTGCAGTATGAAGTACAGTATAACGTACAGTATGAAGTACAGTATAACGTGCAGTATAACGTGCAGTATGAAGTACAGCATGAAGTACAGTATGAAGTACAGTATAACGTGCAGTATGAAGTACAGTATAACGTGCAGTATGAAGTACAGTATGAAGTACAGTATAACGTGCAGTATAACGTGCAGTATGAAGTACAGTATAACGTACAGTATAACGTACAGTATAACGTACAGTATGAAGTACAGTATAACGTGCAGTATGATGTACAGTATGAAGTACAGTATAACGTGCAGTATAACGTGCAGTATGAAGTACAGTATAACGTGCAGTATAACGTGCAGTATAACGTACAGTATAACGTACAGTATAATGTGCAGTATAACGTACAGTATAACGTGCAGTATAACGTACAGTATGAAGTACAGTATGAAGTACAGTTCTCAATGGGATATGATGGGAGGGACACCAAATCCTAGATGGCTTCTCTTGACACCATTGTTTTGGTGCAGCAGGACCGTTCACAGGACCAGCAGGACCATTCCCAGGACCAGCAGGACCATTCCCAGGACCAGCAGGACCATTCCCAGGACCAGCAGGACCATTCACAGGACCAGCAGGACCATTCACAGGACCAGCAGGACCATTCCCAGGACCAGCAGGACCATTCACAGGACCATTCACAGGACCAGCAGGACCATTCACAGGACCAGCAGGACCATTCACAGGACCAGCAGGACCATACACAGGACCAGCAGGACCATTCACAGGACCAGCAGGACCATTCCCAGGACCAGCAGGACCATTCCCAGGACCAGCAGGACCATTCACAGGACCAGCAGGACCATTCACAGGACCAGCAGGACCATTCACAGGACCAGCAGGACCATTCACAGGACCAGCAGGACCATTCCCAGGACCAGCAGGACCATTCACAGGACCATTCCCAGGACCAGCAGGACCATTCACAGGACCAGCAGGACCATTCACAGGACCAGCAGGACCATTCACAGGACCAGCAGGACCATTCACAGGACCAGCAGGACCATTCCCAGGACCAGCAGGACCATTCCCAGGACCAGCAAGACCATTCACAGGACCAGCAGGACCATTCACAGGACCAGCAGGACCATTCACAGGACCAGCAGGACCATACACAGGACCAGCAGGACCATTCACAGGACCAGCAGGACCATTCCCAGGACCAGCAGGACCATTCCCAGGACCAGCAGGACCATTCACAGGACCAGCAGGACCATTCACAGGACCAGCAGGACCATTCACAGGACCAGCAGGACCATTCCCAGGACCAGCAGGACCATTCACAGGACCATTCCCAGGACCAGCAGGACCATTCACAGGACCAGCAGGACCATTCACAGGACCAGCAGGACCATTCACAGGACCAGCAGGACCATTCACAGGACCATTCACAGGACCAGCAGGACCATTCACAGGACCAGCAGGACCATTCACAGGACCAGCAGGACCATTCACAGGACCAGCAGGACCATTCACAGGACCAGCAGGACCATTCCCAGGACCATTCACAGGACCAGCAGGACCATTCCCAGGACCAGCAGGACCATTCACAGGACCAGCAGGACCATTCACAGGACCAGCAGGACCATTCACAGGACCAGCAGGACCATTCACAGGACCAGCAGGACCATTCACAGGACCATTCACAGGACCAGCAGGACCATTCACAGGACCAGCAGGACCATTCACAGGACCAGCAGGACCATTCACAGGACCAGCAGGACCATTCACAGGACCATTCACAGGACCAGCAGGACCATTCACAGGACCAGCAGGACCATTCCCAGGACCAGCAGGACCATTCACAGGACCAGCAGGACCATTCCCAGGACCAGCAGGACCATTCACAGGACCAGCAGGACCATTCACAGGACCAGCAGGACCATTCACAGGACCAGCAGGACCATTCACAGTTGAGCTCATTCAGTTTAGCAAATGTTTTTTTTTGTTGTTTTTTTTCGTCAAGGGAGGCCAGATGCTCTCTGGCTTCCCTTCCTTCAATTGCTACGGGCGGCAACAATATCCTACTCGTTCGGACCAGACAGTATCAGATAGATGGTCTACAGAGAGACAGAGGGGCCCTGTTCATCTCTCCTGTGAGATACATTGCAGATAGAGAGACAGAGGGGCCCTGTTTATCTCTCTCTGATGATTTCTCCTGTGAGATACATTTCAGCCTTTTGCGAAATGAAGGAAAATTATGAAACACAGAGAGATGAAAGATACATCATTTTTCGTTTTTGGGGGGGAAGCCTGGTTTCCCTTGGCATCCATGAATACACACCACTGTTGAACTGGCTTCTCGCACAAAGAGAGAGACCGAAAGACAGAGATAGGAGAGGAGAGGAGAGGAGATGTTAGTATCGAGGAAAGGAGAGTGGGAAGAGAAGAGAGGAGAGGAGAGGAGAGGAGAGGAGAGGAGAGGAGAGGAGAGGAGAGGAGAGGAGAGGAGAGGAGAGGAGAGGAGAGGAGAGGAGAGGAGAGGAGAGGAGAGGAGAGGAGAGGAGAGGAGAGGAGAGGAGAGGAGAGGAGAGGAGAGGAGAGGAGAGGAGAGGAGAGGAGAGGAGAGGAGAGGAGAGGAGCGGAGAGGAGAGGAGCGGAGAGGAGAGGAGAGGAGAGGAGAGGTTAGTATCGAGGAGAGGAGAGTGGGAAGAGAAGAGAGGAGAGGAGAGGAGAGTCACTGTTTAGTTTATAAAGGTCGGCCTTACTGATGAACTTTGTGAAGTTGGTGTATACAGTATGAATGCTTCTGTTGCTGACAGAGACAGGAAGTGGTGATGGTGGTTTGCTGAGGATGAATATATTCCAGCAGAGCAGGACACCACTAATAATAGAAATGAAACGAAAGTTGGCTTGTAGATCCATACATTAACCTCACACATTTACAGATCTAGGATCAGGTGACCCTTACCACAGATCTAGGATCAGGTGACCCTTACCACAGATCTAGGATCAGGTGACCCTTACCACAGATCTAGGATCAGGTGACCCTTACCACAGATCTAGGATCAGGTGACCCTTACCACAGATCTAGGATCAGGTGACCCTTACCACAGATCTAGGATCAGGTGACCCTTACCACAGATCTAGGATCAGGTGACCCTTACCACAGATCTAGGATCAGATTACCCTTACCACAGATCTAGGATTAGATTACCCTTACCACAGATCTAGGATCAGATTACCCTTACCACAGATCTAGGATTAGATTACCCTTACCACAGATCTAGGATCAGATTACCCTTACAACCGATTTAGGATCAGATTACCCTTACCACAGATTTAGGATCAGATTACCCTTACCACAAATCTAGGATCAGATTACCCTTACCACAGATCTAGGCTCAGATTACCCTTACCTAAGCAGAGGTGATCTGACTCTGGACCTGTGGTATAGGACGAACTGTTGCCAACTCCTGAATAGTTTCAAGATTTTTTGTTTATTTAACCAACACTGTAGCTCCCCTCTGTGGTGGAAAATCACCACACATAAAGCCAAGGTCAGGTAAAAGAACTGCGTCCTGTATGTTGCCATTTGGGAGACAACCAATGTCTCTTGGATTTTATTCATTGGTTGATAAAGGACGAATCAAGTCTATAAGCTATGTTTCTCAGTGTTTTGGGTCCAACTGAGTATGGATTGCTGAAAGGTCTCATTGAACCAATGAAAGCAGTGGAGTTGAACTATGCAGAACTGACTGAAACTCTTTCAAGGTATTTCAAGCCTAAGCCAATTCTCATTGCAGAACGTTTCAGATTTTACCAACATCACCAGAGTCAAGGGGAAACCGTGGCTGACTACATCCTTGCTTTGAAAAGGCTGGCAAGTACATGTGAGTTTGCACGATTTCTTGATGATGCTCTCCGAGACAAGTTTGTATGTGGTCTCACAGGTGAAGCATATCACAGAAGGCTCCTGTCAGAGAAGGGCCGGACCTTTAAGAAAGCCTGTGATATAGCACTTGGACTCGAGCTTGCCCACAGGGATACTATTGAGCTATCGGGACATGCAGAACGTCAGAAAGGTGTTCACAAGGTCAGTGATGCACGTGGTGAAAAAAGCTCACAAAAGTCACACTTTTTTCAGTCCCGTCCTCAAGGTTACACAAGAACAAAGCAGCCCACATCTCAAAGGTTTAAGCCAAGTTGCTACAGATGTGGGGGAGATAATCATCAGCACAGTGAATGTCGATTCCAAAAGGAAAAGTGCCACAATTGTGGAAAGGTTGGACATTTACAGAGAGGGTGTAAAGCCTCGAAACGCACAGCAGTGCGCACAAAGTGTCAGACGCAGCACAAGAAGAGGAAGGTACAACTGAAACAGTAGTGGAACTGTTCACAGTGTACACAGCTCAACAACTAAAAGATGGAATCTATCTCAACATGGAGTTAGCGGGAAAACAGGTTAAAATGCAGCTGGACACCGGAGCGTCTGTATCTCTGGTTCCAGAGAGAATCTACAAAGAAAAACTGAAAGAGTGTCCTCTTCAGCCTGCGTCCATCCGCCTTTCTTCATACACTGGTGACACTATTCCTGTGTTAGGGCAGATCCAGGTACCAGTCCGGTATGAGAGGAAGGAGTGGACGCTACCGCTTGTCATTGTTAAAGGAGAAAAATCAGCCTTGCTAGGCAGAAACTGGCTACAAAAGATCAAGTTGAACTGGGGAGAAATCTTCAGTCTGAGAAATGACAAACCAGTGAGTCAGGCTACACTCACTAACATGCTGGAGACGCACAAAGAACTTTTCAAAGATGGCTACGGTGAAATACAAGACTTCACAGCAAAAGTCAGAGTGCAAGAAGGAACCAAGCCTATCTTTCACAAACCACGTCCAGTTCCCTATGCTCTTAAGGAAGCAGTAGAGAAGGAACTGGACCGCCTACAGAAGAATAACATAATCACGAAAGTAGCGAGGAGCGACTGGGCCGCTCCGATTGTTGTAGTCCCAAAGAAAGACAAGACCGTCAGAATGTGCGGTGACTACAAGGTCACAGTAAATCGCTGCATACTACCAGAGGAATATCCACTACCAAACGCTGAAGATCTGTTTGCCACTCTAGCTGGTGGGAAGGTTTTCAGTAAGCTGGACCTGGCATTCGCTTATCAGCAACTGAAGCTGGATCCGGAGTCAGAACAGTATCTGACCATCAATACACAAGGGGCTATTCAGATTCAATCGCTTGGCCTATGGAATCTCGACAGCTCCAGCGATATTCCAACAAACAATGGATCAGATCTTGGACGGTATAGACCATGCTGTGTGCTTCATGGACGACATCCTCGTGTCAGCACCAACCATTGGAGAGCACCTTGTAGTGCTGGACAAAGTGATGTCAAGACTGGAGAAATACGGAGTGAGAATGAAACGCAGCAAGTGTGAGTTCCTCCCGGACTCAGTGGAGTATCTCGTATACAAGATTGATGCACAAGGCCTGCACCCAACCAACAGCAAGGTGGAAGCAATCGTAAAAGCTCCAGCACCCACAAATATCTCAGAGCTGAGGTCATTTTTGGGGCTCCTGAACTATCCGCTTCACCAACTGCTGCAGGCCGATACAAAGTGGAATACAAAGTGGAATTGGTCCCCACAATGCAAAGAAGCATTCAAGACTTGCAAACAGCGTCTGCTAAAGAGCAAGTGGCTTGCCCACTATAACACAGAGATGAAGCTGAGACTCGCGTGTGATGCATCTCCATACGGAGTAGGAGCCGTCATCTCACATGTTCTACCGTCAGGTGACGAACACCCTATTGCATTTGCATCACGGACTCTGTCACCAAGTGAGAAAAATTATGCTCAAATTGAGAAGGAAGCCCTGAGCATAATATTCGGAGTGAAGAAGTTTCACAAATACCTCTATGGAAGGAAGTTCCAACTGCTGACAGATCACAAGCCTCTGTTGGCCATCCTTGGACCAAAATCAGCTATACCAACCCTTGCTGCACTTCGAATGCAACGTTGGGCTCTGATATTGTTAGCCTACGACTACGCGGTTGAGTACAGACGATCCAGTGATCACGCAAATGCCGATGCACTATCAAGACTACCATGCAATAGTGACTCCGACAGTGAAGATGATAGAGCAGTCTTCCAGATCTCTCTCATTGATGAACTGCCCATATCTGCTTCTGACATAGCAGAGGAAACAAGGAAAGACCCAGTGCTTTCCAAAGTCTTGGACTTAACATTAGGCGGTTGGCCAACCTTCGTAAATGACGATAACCTTCGTCCATTCATCGACAAGAAAGACCACTTGTCCACTGATGAAGGGTGTGTTCTGTGGGGATCAAGGGTGGTGGTACCTCACAAATTCCAGAGGAAACTGCTATCTGACCTGCATGAGGGACATCCAGGGATCACTCGAATGAAAGCACTCGCTCGCAGTTATCTGTGGTGGCCTGGACTGGATCAGGACATTCAACAGCATGTAGGCCACTGCTCACCTTGTGAAGCTGTTCGCAACAAGCCTGCTGCTGCACCTCTTCATCCATGGTCCTGGGCTGCTACACCTTGGGAACGCATCCATATGGATTACGCCGAAATTGACAAGCAACATTTCCTTGTTGTCGTCGATGTCCATTCCAAGTGGATGGAAGTGTTCCCTACTCAACTGACCACAGCTGAGAAGACCATCAATCTTCTCAGACACCTGTTTGCATCCTTTGGACTAGTCAAGGAGCTCGTATCGGACAATGCCCCCCCCCGTTCACGTCAAACGATTTTGAAATGTTTCTCAAGAACAACGGAGTAAGGCACATCCTGTCACCACCTTACCATCCGGCATCAAACGGAGCAGCGGAGAGAGCCGTGCAAACCTTTAAGAAGGCCTGGACTAGACTCGAGGTTCAGTCTGGGCCCATCCACCAAAGGCTTCCCCGGTTCCTGTTTACTTACCGTAACACCCCACACACAGTAACGGAATGTACACCAGCTGAACTGTTTCTGAAACGCCAACCACGTACCCGCCTGACATTGTTGAAACCAGACTTGTCAATCACTGTGGCAAAGCACCAGCTACAGCAGAAGAAAGCTCATGACAGACACCCAAAGACTGTCAGATAATTCAAAGAGGAAGAGAGGGTGATGGTACGTGATTTCAGACACCCCAGGCGCCTGTGGAACTCAGGTGTGATCTTGCAACGCAGAGGACCTTTGACTTACCAAGTCCAAATTGGTCATCGCCAGGTCAACGTTCATGTGGATCATCTGCTACGGTCCAACGCCCCAGCAGAGACATGCCGAGAGAACAAGAACAATAACGACCCCCAGGACTATTCTCCTGACTGTGGACGTACGGGAGAGACCGAGCCTGACCTTCAATATGTCCTAGATAAAAGGAAAGAAAAAGGACATTACCTGGGTTAGTTATTAGGACACAAACTCCATCTTCGGGGCAGAATAATCCCCTGGATTTGTGCTGGGCTCTGAAAAGTTTGCTTCAACCCAGTAGTTGAAAAATGTTTAAGAATGCATTGTTCAGATATTGCATTAGTAGTTACCTAACATATTTACCTTGTTCTCTGGGAGTTAAACACTATGGGGGAGGAGTGTAGTATCTGGGATCTACATCTGTTTATATTAGTTACTGTGCTGTTACTAAGCAGTAATGCATTACGGCAGTGTTACGTTACTACACCTAATAGGAAATGCACATGCGCACTGGAATGCCGCGAACTGTAGGGCACGAGGGGTTTTGACTAAACGAAAACTAACTGTACTCCCGTCTCCTGCCTGGTCATTTCTCCACAACACAAATATTACAAATCAGACCCAGATTATGGAGTCAGTCTGCTCTAAGTGGAGTAAATATGATTAGTGGAGTCAGTCTGCTCTGTCTAAGTGGAGTAAATATGATTAGTGGAGTCAGTCTGCTCTGTCTAAGTGGAGTAAATAGGATTAGTGGAGCCAGTCTGCTCTAAGTGGAGTAAATATGATTAGTGGAGTCAGTCTGCTCTCTCTAAGTGGAGTAAATATGATTAGTGGAGTCAGTCTGCTCTAAGTGGAGTAAATATGATTATTTGAGTCAGTCTGCTCTGTCTAAGTGGAGTAAATATAATTACTGGAGTCAGTCTGCTCTAAGTGGAGTAAATATGATTATTTGAGTCAGTCTGCTCTGTCTAAGTGGAGTAAATATGATAAGTGGAGTAAATATGATTAGTGGAGTCAGTCTGCTCTAAGTGGAGTAAATATGATACGTGGAGTAAATATGATTAGTGGAGTCCGTCTGCTCTCTCTAAGTGGAGTAAATATGATTAGTGGAGTCAGTCTGCTCTAAGTGGCGTAAATATGATTAGTGGAGTCAGTCTGCTCTGTCTAAGTGGAGTAAATATGATTAGTGGAGTCAGTCTGCTCTGTCTAAGTGGAGTAAATAGGATTAGTGCAGTCAGTCTGCTCTGTCTAAGTGGAGTAAATATGATTAGTGGAGTCAGTCTGCTCTAAGTGGAGTAAATATGATTAGTGGAGTCCGTCTGCTCTCTCTACGTGGAGTAAATATGATTAGTGGAGTCAGTCTGCTCTAAGTGGAGTAAATATGATTATTTGAGTCAGTCTGCTCTGTCTAAGTGGAGTAAATATAATTACTGGAGTCAGTCTGCTCTAAGTGGAGTAAATATGATTAGTGGAGTCAGTCTGCTCTAAGTGGAGTAAATATGATTATTTGAGTCAGTCTGCTCTGTCTAAGTGGAGTAAATATAATTACTGGAGTCAGTCTGCTCTAAGTGGAGTAAATATGATTAGTGGAGTCAGTCTGCTCTCTACACACACAGACATCAGTTCTTATATTTTCATATTGATCTGCCCTTATAAGGTTTGTGTTCCAGGGGTAGACAGACAGACAGACAGACAGACAGACAGACAGACAGACAGACAGACAGACAGACAGACAGACAGACAGACAGTGGTGTAAAAAGTATCCAATTGTCATACTTGAGTAAAAGTAAAGAATAGAAAATGACTCCAGTCAAAGTGAAAGCCATCCAGTGAAATACTACTTGAGTAAAAGTCTAAAAGTATTCGGTTTGAAACATGCTGAAGTATCAAACGTACATGTAATTCCTAAACTATACAGTGGGGATAACAAGTATTTGATACACTGCCGATTTTACAGGTTTTCCTACTTACAAAGCATGTAGATTTTCTGGATTTTTGTTTTAGATTCCGTCTCTCACAGTTGAAGTGTACCTATGATAAAAAGTACAGACCTCTACATGCTTTGTAAGTAGGAAAACCTGTAAAATCGGCAGTGTATCAAATACTTGTTATCCCCACTGTACTTATGTATCAAAGTAAAAGTATAAATCATTTCAAATTCATATTAAACAAACCAGACGGCACCATTCCCTTGTTTTTATTTGTATCTATACGGACAGCTAGAGGCACCAAACTCAGACATTACAAACAAAGCATTTTGTGTTTAGTGAGTCTGCCAGATCAGAGGCAGTAGGGATGACCTGTGATATTATGTTGATAAGTGTGTGAATTGGATCATCTTCCTGTCTTGCTCAGCATTTAAAATGTAACGAGTACTTTTGGGTGTCAGGGAAAATGTATGGAGTAAAAAGTACATTATTCTCATTAGGATGTAGGAATGTAGTGAAGTAGAAGTTATCAAATATATAAATAGTAAAGTACAGATACCCCCCCCCCCCACCCCCCCACCACCCCCCCCCCACCACCCCCCCACCCCCCCACCCCCCCCCCCCCCCTCATTATGGGGTATTGTGATGTCATTATGGGGTATTGTGATGTCATTATGGGGTATTGTGATGTCATTATGGGGTACTGTGTGTAGATTGATGAGGGGGGATAAACGATGAAATACATTTTAGAATAAGGCTGTAATGTACGAGGCCAATGGTGACTTTAAAACAGTTACACAGTTTAATGGCTGTGATAGGAGAGAACTGAGGATGGATCAACAACATTGTAGTTACTCCACAATACTAACCGAAATGACAGAGTGAAAAGAAGGAAGCCTGTATATAAAATAATAGTCTAAAGGATAATGAAATATTCCAAAACATGCATCCTATTTCCAACAAGGCATTAAAGTAATATTTCAAAAAATGTGGCAAAGAAATCAATTTACATTCTGAATACAAAGTACTCTGTTTGGTGCAAATCCAATAAAACACATTATTGAGACCCACTCTCCATATTTTAATAGTGGTGGCTGCATCGTGTTATGGGTATGCTTGTAATCGTTCAGGACTGGGGAGTTTTGCAGGACAAAAAAGAAACGGAACGGAGATAAGCACAAATAAAATCCTAAAGGAAAACCTGGTTCAGTCTGCTTTCCATCAGGCACTGGGAGATGAATTCACCTTTCAGCAGGACAATAATCAACAACACTAAATATACACTGGAGTTGTTTACCAAGAAGACACTGAATGTTCCTGAGTGGCCGAGTTACAGTTTTGACTTAAATCTACTTGTAAATCTATGGCAAGACTTCAAAATGGTTGTCTAACAACCAACTTAACAAAGCTTGAAGAATTTACAAAAGAATAATGGGTAAATATTGTCCAATCCAGGTGTGGAAAGCTCTTAGAGATTTACCCAGAAAAACTCACAGCTGGAATCACTGCCAATGATAATTTTAACATGTATTGATTCAGGGGTGTGAATACTTATGTCAATGAGATATTTATGTTAAAATACATTTGCAAACATTTCAAAAACCATATTTTCACATTATCATGATGTGCTATTGTGTATAGATGGGTGAGAAAAAGATTCAGGCTGTAACCCAACTAAGTGTGGAATAAGTCAACGGGTATGAATACTTTCTGAAGGCTCTGTACGAAGCTAAATATAAGTAATTCTGAGGCCCTTCGTATCTGGAAACACAACATCAAAATGACAGTACAGTTCTCTACACACAGTACAGTTCTCTACACACAGTACAGTTCTCTACACACAGTACAGTCCTCTACACACAGTACAGTTGTTCTACACACAGTACAGTTCTCTACACACAGTACAGTCCTCTCTACACACAGCACAGTCCTCTACACACAGTACAGTCCTCTACACACAGTCCTCTACACACAGTACAGTCCTCTACACACAGTCCTCTACACACAGTACAGTCCTCTACACACAGTACAGTCCTCTACACACAGTACAGTCCTCTACACACAGTCCTCTACACACAGTCCTCTACACACAGTCCTCTACACACAGTCCTCTACACACAGTACAGAGTTCTCTACACACAGTACAGTCCTCTACACACAGTACAGTCCTCTACACACAGTACAGTCCTCTACACACAGTACAGTCCTCTACACACAGTACAGTCCTCTACACACAGACACAGTCCTCTCTACACACAGTACAGTCCTCTACACACAGTACAGTCCTCTACACACAGTACAGTCCTCTACACACAGTACAGTTCTCTACACACAGTACAGTTCTCTACACACAGTACAGTTCTCTACACACAGTACAGTTCTCTACACACAGTACAGTTCTCTACACACAGTACAGTTCTCTACACACAGTACAGTCCTCTACACACAGTACAGTCCTCTCTACACACAGTACAGTCCTCTACACACAGTACAGTCCTCTACACACAGTACAGTCCTCTACACACAGTACAGTCCTCTACACACAGTACAGAGTCCTCTACGCACAGACACAGTCCTCTCTACACACATTACAGTCCTCTACACACAGTACAGTCCTCTACACACAGCACAGTCCTCTACACACAGTACAGTCCTCTACACACAGCACAGTCCTCTACACACAGCACAGTCCTCTACACACAGCACAGTCCTCTACACACAGTACAGTCCTCTACACACAGCACAGTCCTCTACACACAGCACAGTCCTCTACACACAGCACAGTCCTCTACACACAGCACAGTCCTCTACACACAGCACAGTCCTCTACACACAGCACAGTCCTCTACACACAGCACAGTCCTCTACACACAGCACAGTCCTCTACACACAGCACAGTCCTCTACACACAGTCCTCTACACAGTCCTCTACACAGTCCTCTACAAACTTAACACATCACTCAGCATTTAAACAGACAAAATTGAGATTTCGTTAACTTGGCAGTCTTATCTGTGTAAACAGGATAATGAGGCGTGAGACTAAACATGAATTAGTCCATTTAGGTCAAACTAATGAACCATCTCAACATCAGCTCATCACGTCCCAAATACACATGAATATTCAAACATTTCACGTAGAATAACAGTCGAGACAAACCCAGCTGCTGTGAATCTACTGCAATCCAGATCCCCTTTCCTTCACCTGCAACTACGAGACAAAAGCCCAGGTTCCCTTTATAAAACACCTCTCTCTTAAATATGGCTTCGTCCCTCCCATCTCATCTCCCAATATCTCTCCTGTTTATAACCAGGATGACAGCAGGGTCTGTACTGGATACTACATAGTGTTGTAGTGTGGCTATACTGGGTACTACATAGTGTTGTAGTGTGGCTGTACTGGATACTACAAAGTGTTGTAGTGTGGCTGTACTGGGTACTACATAGTGTTGTAGTGTGACTGTACTGGATACTACATAGTGTTGTAGTGTGACTGTACTGGATACTACATAGTGTTGTAGTGTGACTGTACTGGATACTACATAGTGTTGTAGTGTGGCTGTACTGGATACTACATAGTGTTGTAGTGTGACTGTACTGGATGTCATTTCCTGCACCAGACACTTCTTTCCAAACTGGGGAGGTTAGAGGTCATGGCACTGTCCTTACCAACCTCCTACACTCCGATCATGGTATCGTCCAGTGTGGTGGTTTCTTCTCTGAGGGACAGCTGTCTCTGTCTGGTTGGTCGGTGGTTGTTGTTACCATAGCGTCGGGGGTGGGGCTCGTGTCTAAGCAGGAAGAGGCGGCGCGCGGCGGCGCGGTACTTCCTGGACATGAGGTTGTAGAGGACAGGGTTGATGGAGGCGCTGAGGTAACAGAGGACCATGGAGCCTATGTTGAAGTCCTGGCTCAGTTTTGCCTCCTCGTAGTCATCCACCTGGGCAAACAGGCTACGGCCGATATGATAGGGTAGCCAACAGATCACAAACGCCAGGACTACCATCACTGGTGGGGGATGAGGGAGGAATGAGAGAAATGGAACATTAATTTAACCTTCATTAACTAGGCAAGTCAGTTAAGAACAAATTCTTATTTACAATGACAGCCTACAGAAAGAGAGAGAAAGAGAGAGAAATACAGAGAGAGAAATGAAGAAAGAGAGAGAGAGAAATAGAGACAGAAATAGAGAGACAAAGATGATAGTGTTAGGGTTTGAGCTATGCAACCAAGTGGCTCCATAATAAAAGGTAAAAGGGCCCAGAGCTGATCCTTGTGGTACACCATATACATATTTGAACTTGAAAGTGATGGGACGATTTGTCATTTATATGAAAAAAATGGATACCTGCGGACTTAAAAACTTAAACCGTGCCTGTCCACAGATTCCAACAAGAGTTTCCAATCTCTCTAAATATATGCATGTGATGGTCAGACATTTCACTGAGATTGAGGAGCACTAGAGGGATATAAACTACTTGACCTAAAGCGGACACCTAAGCGTCAAACATCTCATTACAAAATCATGGGCATTAATATGGAGTTCGTCCCCCCCTTGCTGCTATAACAGCCTCCACTCTTCTGGGAAGGCTTTCCACTAGATTGTGTCCCCATTGCTGTGGGGACTTGCTTCCATTCAGCCACAAGAGCATTAGTGAGGTCGGGAACACTGATGTTGGGCAATTAGGCGCGGCTTGCAGTCAGCGTTCCAATTCATCCCAAAGGTGTTTGATGGGGTTGAGGTCAGGGCTTTGTGAAGGCCAGTCAAGTTCTTCAACACCGACCTCGACAAACTATTTCTGTATGGGCCTCGCTTTGTGCATGGGGGCATTGTCATGCTGAAACAGGAAAGGGCCTTCCCCAAACTGTTGCCACAAAGTTGGAAGCACAGAATCATCTAGAATGTCATTGTATGCTGTAGTGTTAGGATTTCCCTTCACTGGATCTAAGGGGCCCGAACCATGAAAAACAGCCCCAGACCATTATTCCACCTCCACCAAACTTTACAGTTGGCACTATGCATTGGGGCAGGTAGTGTACTCCTGGCATCTGCCAAACCCAGATTCGTCCGTCGGACTTCCAGATGGTGAAGCTTGATTCATCACTCCAGAGAACACGTTTCCACTGCTCCAGAGCCAAATAGCGTTACACCACTCCAGTCAACGCTTGGCATTGGACATGGTGATCTTAGGCTTGTGAGCGGCTGCTCGGCCACGGAAACCCATTTCATGAAGCTCCCGACAAACAGTTCTGGTGCTGACGTTGCTTCCAGAGGCAGTTAGGAACTCGGTAGTGAGTCTAGCAACCGAGGACAGACCATTTTTACACGCTTCAGCACTTTGCGGTCCCGTTCTGTGATCTTGTGTGGCCTACCATTTCGTGGCCGAGTCATTATTGCTCTTAGACGTTTCCATACTTTTGCATATATAGTGTATGAGCTATGTGACAGCGGCTGTCATGTTACCTATACTCTGTTGGAAAGGCGGTGAATTAGTGATCCCTAATGTAGGGAAGGGGGGGAGCAACAAGGTCATGAAAATGCCCATTATCTCTGAATAATGAGTCCCTTTGATGACAATCCAATTTGTGGACTGAAAAAGTTGGCGACATGGTATCTGCCGTGCACTGTGGTTGTCTAGCTAATTCATATAGAAGCAGATGCAGTCAATATTGACAGGCTATTAAATTAACACACGGGATTCACGATTCCATTAGAACACGACAGGACTACAAATCAAGGACTACAAATCAAGTTGATTGGCTACGTAGGCGATCAATGGACATCATTTGTTCTCCTAAAACAGGCTTTTAGAGTCATTATTATGTCACACGCTGTCTTTTTCCTTGCAGTGAACTGTTGATACCATCAGGGTTTTGTTCTGACATTAAAAACAAACTTATACTACAGCATTGTTGAATGCTAATTTCTGATTGGCTTTAAGGGCATTCTAGAATGGACATTAAAACCAGTTATACCATGGTATTGTTGAATGCTAATTTCTGATTGGCTTTAAGGGCATTCTAGAATGGACATTAAAACCAGTTATACCATGGTATTGTTGAATGCTAATTTCTGATTGGCTTTAAGGGCATTCTAGAATGGACATTAAAACCAGTTATACCATGGTATTGTTGAATGCTAATTTCTGATTGGCTTTAAGGGCATTCTAGAATGGGCATTAAAACCAGTTATACCATGGTATTGTTGAATACTCGTTTCTGATTGGCTTTAAGGGCATTCTAGAATGGGCATTAAAACCAGTTATACCATGGTATTGTTGAATACTCGTTTCTGATTGGCTTTATGGGCATTCTAGAATGGACATTAAAACCAGTTATACCATGGTATTGTTGAATACTCGTTTCTGATTGGCTTTAAGGGCATTCTAGAATGGACATTAAAACCAGTTATACCATGGTATTGTTGAATGCTAATTTCTGATTGGCTTTAAGGGCATTCTAGAATGGACATTAAAACCAGTTATACCATGGTATTGTTGAATGCTAATTTCTGATTGGCTTTAAGGGCATTCTAGAATGGGCATTAAAACCAGTTATACCATGGTATTGTTGAATACTCGTTTCTGATTGGCTTTAAGGGCATTCTAGAATGGGCATTAAAACCAGTTATACCATGGTATTGTTGAATACTCGTTTCTGATTGGCTTTATGGGCATTCTAGAATGGACATTAAAACCAGTTATACCATGGTATTGTTGAATACTCGTTTCTGATTGGCTTTAAGGGCATTCTAGAATGGACATTAAAACCAGTTATACCATGGTATTGTTGAATACTCGTTTCTGATTGGCTTTATGGGCATTCTAGAATGGACATTAAAACCAGTTATACCATGGTATTGTTGAATACTCGTTTCTGATTGGCTTTAAGGGCATTCTAAGTGATAATGCCAGAGAAGGCGGTGTTTGGAGGATATATTGGCACGGTTTGCTGGCCCTCGACTTCGTCACAGCCATGCCAATATATCTTCCAAACATCGACTTCGAGGGCATTATCACTTTTATACAACGGGTTACCAACATATTCAAATAATGATTCATTAATTTATACTATTTCTTCATCCTTCCACGAGATATAGTCCCGACACAAATCTAGGGTTGCTACCGAAGCCGGCTGGTCCTTCTTTCTATCAGTTCGGTTACAAGAAACACGACCCGGTTGTTAAGTCTTTTTTGTTCTGTATTTATGGACCCAGTCGTTCGTTTTGAAATGTTCCATATTGCCATACTGGGTGACTACGTTATTATGCGTCGCTTGCCAACTACGGTTCATTTACAGTCACGTTAAAACAGCGCAGCCAGAACAGCAAAGCAACCCTATATTTGTTTCAGGATTATAATCTTGTGGAAGGATGAAATAATACAAATAAATTCATCGAAATAAAGTTAATGACAATATGTCCAGTATTGTATGAATATGTTGGTAATCCGTTGTATAAAAGTGATAATGCCCGAGATGTTTGGAGGATATATTAAGCATGGGGGTGTTGTTAAACCAAAAACTACATCGAAATAAACCATGGTACATTTTCATAGTAGATTTAAAAGGCTATAGTTCCATTGTTACTTGGTCTGTTGTTCGAGCTGCTTTTGAAAGCAAAAGTCTAATAGAAAATATTATTGGCATGGTTGAATTATTATATTTTCACAATAACAAACTAGGACTGATGGTTTGGTTAGGTGAACTAGGAAGTCTGTTTGGTTACCACGGTAACTACCGTAGCGGTCTAGTAAACTTGCTACCTTCTTCAATGGTTGAAGACATTTCTAGTGGCAAATGATGAACATATATCTTGTGTTATTAAATTATAGTCATGGTATAAAAAGAGATAATCAACCCGTGGCTTTTCTCTGGAAAATAATGCAGCTCCGCGGTCGACCAGTTCCACTCCATCAAATCAAATCTAATGTATTTATAAAGCCCTTCTTACACCAGCTGATATCTCAAAGTGCTGTACAGAAACCCAGCCTAAAACCCCAAACAGCAAGCAATGCAGGTGTAGAAGCACAGTGGCTAGGAAAAACTCCCCTAGAAAGGCCAAAACCTAGGAAGAAACCTAGAGAGGAACCAGGCAATGTGGGGTGGGCCAGTCCTCTTCTGGCTGTGCCGGGTGGAGATTATAACAGAACAGAACATTAACAGTAACCCAGTCTAACCCAGTCTAACCCAGTCTAACCCAGTCTAACCCAGTCTAACCCTAACAGCAAGCAATGTAGGTGTAGAAGCACGGCTGGTCAAATCCTTCCCCGTTACTAGTTTAACTGTTTTCTGTTCTGCTATTCGTTTCATTCGGTTGTTTTACTAGCAACAAACTTGTTTAGCTCGCTTCTAGCCTTGTGTTTAATATTCAAAGTGATCTAATGGACAGTGTTGACGAGATGGCACACTATGCCAGGATGAATTTAACATCATCAGCTCATTGTTATGGATGTATCCAAATTAACGTCTCTAGAAAACAGCTTTAAAACGAATCCAAATGCAGCTACTTTGCTGTTATTCTGGCTGCAGAGGTCGTGACTGTACACACACTATGGAGACAGACTGTACACACACTATGGAGACAGACTGTACACACACTATGGAGACAGACTGTACACACACTATGGAGACAGACTGTACACACTATGGAGACAGACTGTACACACACTATGGAGACGGACTGTACACACACTATGGAGACTGACTGTACACACACTATGGAGACGGACTGTACACACACTATGGAGACTGACTGTACACACACTATGGAGACGGACTGTACACACACTATGGAGACAGACTGTACACACACTATGGAGACGGACTGTACACACACTATGGAGACAGACTGTACACACACTATGGAGACAGACTGTACACACTATGGAGACAGACTGTACACACACTATGGAGACGGACTGTACACACACTATGGAGACAGACTGTACACACACTATGGAGATGGACTGTACACACACTATGGAGACTGACTGTACACACACTATGGAGACGGACTGTACACACACCATGGAGACGGACTGTACACACACTATGGAGACAGACTGTACACACACTATGGAGACTGACTGTACACACTATGGAGACAGACTGTACACACACTATGGAGACAGACTGTACACACACTATGGAGACGGACTGTACACACACTATGGAGACGGACTGTACACACACTATGGAGACTGACTGTACACACACTATGGAGACAGACTGTACACACACTATGGAGACGGACTGTACACACACTATGGAGACTGACTGTACACACACTATGGAGACGGACTGTACACACACTATGGAGACTGACTGTACACACACTATGGAGACGGACTGTACACACACTATGGAGACAGACTGTACACACACTATGGAGACGGACTGTACACACACTATGGAGACAGACTGTACACACACTATGGAGACAGACTGTACACACTATGGAGACAGACTGTACACACACTATGGAGACGGACTGTACACACACTATGGAGACTGACTGTACACACACTATGGAGATGGACTGTACACACACTATGGAGACTGACTGTACACACACTATGGAGACGGACTGTACACACACCATGGAGACGGACTGTACACACACTATGGAGACAGACTGTACACACACTATGGAGACTGACTGTACACACTATGGAGACAGACTGTACACACACTATGGAGACAGACTGTACACACACTATGGAGACGGACTGTACACACACTATGGAGACGGACTGTACACACACTATGGAGACTGACTATACACACACTATGGAGACTGACTGCACACACACTATGGAGACGGACTGTACACACACCATGGAGACGGACTGTACACACACCATGGAGACGGACTGTACACACTATGGAGACTGACTGTACACACACTACGGAGACAGACTGTACACACTATGGAGACTGACTGTACACACTATGGAGACTGACTGTACACACTATGGAGACTGACTGTACACACACTATGGAGATGGACTGTACACCCTATGGAGACAGACTGTACACCCTATGGAGACAGACTGTACACAATATGGAGACAGACTGTACACACTATGGAGACTGACTGTACACACACTACGGAGACAGACTGTACACACTATGGAGACTGACTGTACACACTATGGAGACTGACTGTACACACTATGGAGACGGACTGTACACACACGATGGCGACTGACTGTACACACACGATGGAGACTGACTGTACACACTATGGAGACGGACTATACACACACTATGGAGACGGACTGTACACGCACTATGGAGACGGACTATACACACACTATGGGGACTGACTGTACACACTATGGAGACGAACTGTACACACACTATGGAGACTGACTGTACACACACTATGGAGACGGACTGTACACACACTATGGAGACTGACTGTACACACACTATGGAGACGGACTGTACACACACTATGGAGACAGACTGTACACACACTATGGAGACGGACTGTACACACACTATGGAGACAGACTGTACACACACTATGGAGACAGACTGTACACACTATGGAGACAGACTGTACACACACTATGGAGACGGACTGTACACACACTATGGAGACTGACTGTACACACACTATGGAGATGGACTGTACACACACTATGGAGACTGACTGTACACACACTATGGAGACGGACTGTACACACACCATGGAGACGGACTGTACACACACTATGGAGACAGACTGTACACACACTATGGAGACTGACTGTACACACTATGGAGACAGACTGTACACACACTATGGAGACAGACTGTACACACACTATGGAGACGGACTGTACACACACTATGGAGACGGACTGTACACACACTATGGAGACTGACTATACACACACTATGGAGACTGACTGCACACACACTATGGAGACGGACTGTACACACACCATGGAGACGGACTGTACACACACCATGGAGACGGACTGTACACACTATGGAGACTGACTGTACACACACTACGGAGACAGACTGTACACACTATGGAGACTGACTGTACACACTATGGAGACTGACTGTACACACTATGGAGACTGACTGTACACACTATGGAGACTGACTGTACACACACTGTGGAGATGGACTGTACACCCTATGGAGACAGACTGTACACCCTATGGAGACAGACTGTACACAATATGGAGACAGACTGTACACACTATGGAGACTGACTGTACACACACTACGGAGACAGACTGTACACACTATGGAGACTGACTGTACACACTATGGAGACTGACTGTACACACTATGGAGACGGACTGTACACACACGATGGCGACTGACTGTACACACACGATGGAGACTGACTGTACACACTATGGAGACGGACTATACACACACTATGGAGACGGACTGTACACGCACTATGGAGACGGACTATACACACACTATGGGGACTGACTGTACACACTATGGAGACGAACTGTACACACACTATGGAGACTGACTGTACACACTATGGAGACGGACTATACAAACACTATGGAGACTGACTGTACACACTATGGAGACGAACTGTACACACACTATGGAGACGGACCTAGAATGAATAGTATATTAAACCAAATGTAATATAAACTGTGATAATACTAATAACTGTAGTTAATATAATGTTTATTATAATAATAATAAATAAGTAATTCATTAATAATAATAATAAATAAATAATTCATATAATGTTTAATGTATATGTTTCAAGAAAATGAATGACAGGGTAAAGTGTGTCCTGAAGTAGCATCATTTTCTCTTGTAAGTCTTCAAAAACACTTGAAATGATGCCTATCCCCAGTACACTCACATTCTAGTATAAAAACAGAGGGTTATATCTTGACGGTCACTCACCCAGTATTTTGACGGTCTGTCTATGCGACCTCTTCCGGGCCATGGCGTTGGGACCCTGCAGGTCGTTCTTACTCTTCCACAGCGTCCGTCCAATGGAGCCGTACAGGAAAACCAGGCAGAACATGGGACAGAAGAAATACGTAGTGGAGACCCAGATCATTGTGTGCAGCTGCCCTGACCTGATGGCATAGTTGGTATGTTTACACTGTCTCGTACTGTAGTCCGGGTGTGTGTCGTTGTCATACTCCACACCTACCAGAAACAGCATGGGGGCAGCAGAGAGCAGAGCAAAAGTCCATAGAGCCACAATGATGTACTGCACCCTGCGTTTGGTCACCACAACTTTAGCTCTGAGGGGGAAACAGATGGCCAGGTATCGCTCCATGCTGAGGGCGGTGATGTGGAGGATGGTGGCGTACGTACAGCCCTCGTTGACGTAGTGAAACAGACGACACACCACCTCCCCAAACAACCAGGGGACGTACTTCCACAGACGGTAGAGGTCAAAGGGCAGGCAGAGGAAGATGAGTAGGTCGGACACAGCCATTGAGGAGAGGTACAGGTTAGTGGTGGTCTTCATATCCTTGAAGCGCTAGGGGGAAGAAGAAGAACACGAATATTTAATTAATCCATTCATCCTTAAAATTACCGGTCCACTCCAGACCTGTCTGATATGTCGTCCTTCCCCCATTTCCTGGTTCTCTAACAAACTTCCTTACCTGGATGATGAGGATGGTCATGCTGTTTCCCAACACGCCGACCAGGAAGAGGAGGATACAGATGACGGTAACAGGGATGAGGGTGGAGGTGGGGAACAGAGAGCCTTCGTAGTGCTGATCATCTATCTCCATGTTATTTGCAGGCCGGGGGGGAGGGAGGAGCTCCGACTGGGGTCTGGACCACGGCATCAGGGCACCGGGAGAGACTGACTGGCTACAGGAGAGAGGAAAGGAGAGAGAGAGGGGGGGAGGAAAGGAGAGAGAGAGAGGAAAGGAGAGAGAGAGAGAGGAAAGGAGAGAGAGAGAGGAAAAGAGAGAGAGAAAAGGAGAGAGAGAGAGAGAAAAGGAGAGAGAGAGAGAAAAGGAGAGAGAGGAAGGAGGGAGAGAGGATAGGAGAGAGAGAGAGGAAAGGAGAGAGAGAGAGGAAAGGAGACAGAGAGAGAGAGAGGAAAAGAGAGAGAGAGGAAAGGAGAGAGAGAGAGGAAAGGAGAGAGAGAGAGGAAAGGAGAGAGAGAGGGGAAAGGAGAGAGAGAGAGAGGAAAGGAGAGAGAGAGAGAGGAAAGGAGAGAGAGAGAGAGAGAGAGAGAGAGAGAGAGAGAGAGAGAGAGAGAGAGTGAGAGAGAGGAAAGGAGAGAGAGAGGAAAGGAGAGAGAGAGAGGAAAGGAGAGAGAGAGAGGAAAGGAGACAGAGAGAGAGGAAAGGAGAGAGAGGAAAGAGGGGAGAGTAAAGGAGGGAGAGAGAGGGGAGAGACAGGTAGAGATACAGACAGGCACAGAGTGAGAAAGAGAGAGAGAGAGACAGACAGTAAGACAGACAAAGACAGACACGCAGAGAGACAGGCAGAGAGAGATAGACAGACAGGCAGAGAGACAGGCAGAGAGACAGGCAGAGAGAGACAGTCAGAGAGACAAAGACAGACACGCAGAGAGACAGGCAGAGAGAGATAGACACGCAGAGAGACAGACAGAGAAAGACACGCAGAGAGACAGTCAGAGAGACAAAGACAGACCGAGACAGACACGCAGAGAGACAGGCAGAGAGAGATAGACACGCAGAGAGACAGACAGAGAAAGAGACAGACAGAGAAAGACACGCAGAGACAGGCAGAGAGAGAGAGAGAGAGATAGTCAGAGACAGACAAAGACAGACAGAGACAGTCAGAGAGAGAGATAGACAGTCAGAGACAGACAGACAGACCGAGACAGACACGCAGAGAGACAGGCAGAGAGAGAGACAGTCAGAGACAGACAAAGACAGACAGAGACAGACACGCAGAGAGACAGGCAGACAGTCAGAGAGAGACAAAGACAGACCGAGACAGACACGCAGAGAGACAGGCAGAGAGAGAGAGACAGTCAGAGACAGACAAAGACAGACAGACACGCAGAGAGACAGGCAGACAGAGAGAGAGAGACAAAGACAGACCGAGACAGACACGCAGAGAGACAGGCAGAGAGAGAGAGACAGTCAGAGACAGACAAAGACAGACAGACACGCAGAGAGACAGGCAGACAGAGAGAGATGTCTTCCTAAGGAACAGGTCTCTGTTGAAAAATATATATTTTTAAATCTCAGCATGATTAATCAATACATTATTAATCTTAAAACTCACCGGCATTATAAATCAACAAGTAATGAAAATGTGAAGAGGCCAAACAGGGATAAGAAAACCAACGATGAGATAATCTTCTTTACCTCTGAAGTGAATCCTCTTGTGTGTTCTATACTCTCTGGTCCTTAGAGTGGGTTCTCTGTCCCTGGTGCCGTGTGTGTAGAAGGGAGAGAGGAGGTCTGAAGTGAATCCTCTTGTGTGTTCTATACTCTCTGGTCCTTAGAGTGGGTTCTCTGTCCCTGGTGCCGTGTGTGTAGAAGGGAGAGAGGAGGTCTGAAGTGAATCCTCTTGTGTGTTCTACACTCTCTGGTCCTTAGAGTGGGTTCTCTGTCCCTGGTGCCGTGTGTGTAGAAGGGAGAGAGGAGGTCTGAAGTGAATCCTCTTGTGTGTTCTATACTCTCTGGTCCTTAGAGTGGGTTCTCTGTCCCTGGTGCCGTGTGTGTAGAAGGGAGAGAGGAGGTCTGAAGTGAATCCTCTTGTGTGTTCTATACTCTCTGGTCCTTAGAGTGGGTTCTCTGTCGCTGGTGCCGTGTGTGTAGAAGGGAGAGAGGAGGTCTGAAGTGGGATGGAGCTCGATCACAACTCCTCCTCTGCAGGCAGAGTGACAGGGGCAGTTGCTGCATGTGTGTGTGTGTGTGTGTGTGTGTGTGTGTGTGTGTGTGTGTGTGTGTGTGTGTGTGTGTGTGTGTGTGTGTGTGTGTGTCAAATAATGAAGGGGCGGATGAGGGAGATGGAGAGAGATGGGGGAAAGAGGGAGGAGAGAGAGAGATAGGGAGAGAGATGAGAGAGAAAGGGAGAGGGAGAGAGAGAAGGAGAAAGAGGGAGGAAGGAGAGAGATGGAGAGAGAGCTGGAGGGGAGAGAGGGGGAAAGAGAGAGGCTGGATGAAAAATGGGACAAATAAGGGCTTCACCGGGGCCTCGTAGACACACATCGTCACCGGAGCCTCGTAGACACACATCTTCACCGGGGCCTCGTAGACACACATCTTCACCGGGGCCTCGTGGACACACATCTTCACCGGGGCCTCGTGGACACACATCTTCACCGGGGCCTCGTGGACACACATCTTCACCGGGGCCTCGTGGACACACATCTTCACCGGGGCCTCGTGGACACACATCCTCACCGGGGCCTCGTGGACACACATCCTCACCGGGCCTCGTAGACACACATCTTCACCGGGGCCTCGTAGACACAAATCTTCACCGGGGCCTCGTAGACACACATCTTCACCGGGGCCTCGTGGTCACACATCTTCACCGGGGCCTCGTAGACACACATCTTCACCGGGGCCTCGTGGACACACATCTTCACCGGGAACTTGTGGACACACATCGTCACCGGGGCCTCGTAGACACACATCTTCACCGGGGCCTCGTGGACACACATCTTCACCGGGGCCTCGTGGACACACATCTTCACCGGGGCCTCGTAGACACACATCTTCCCCGGGGCCTCGTCGACACACATCTTCACCGGGGCCTCGTGGACACACATCTTCACCGGGGCCTCGTAGACACACATCTTCACCGGGGCCTCGTGGACACACATCTTCACCGGGGCCTCGTGGACACACATCTTCACCGGGGCCTCGTAGACACACATCTTCCCCGGGGCCTCGTCGACACACATCTTCACCGGGGCCTCGTGGACACACATCTTCACCGGGGCCTCGTGGACACACATCTTCACCGGGAACTCGTGGACACACATCTTCACCGGGGCCTCGTGGACACACATCTTCACCGGGGCCTCGTGGACACACATCTTCACCGGACCTCGTGGACACAAATCTTCACCGGGGCCTCGTAGACACACATCTTCACCGGGGCCTCGTAGACACACATCTTCACTGGGGCCTCGTAGACACACATCTTCATCCTGGCCTCGTGGTCACACATCTTCACCGGGGCCTCGTGGACACACATCTTCACCGGGGCCTCGTAGACACACATCTTCACCGGGGCCTCGTAGACACACATCTTCACCGGGGCCTCGTGGACACACATTTTCACCGGGGCCTCGTGGACACACATCTTCACCGGGGCCTCGTGGACACACATCTTCACCGGGGCCTCATGGACACACATCTTCACCGGGGCCTCGTGGTCACACATCTTCACCGGGGCCTCGTAGACACACATCTTCACCGGGGCCTCGTGGACACACATCTTCACATGGGGCCTCGTGGACACACACCTTCACCGGGGCCTCGTGGACACACATCTTCACCGGGGCCTCGTGGACACACATCTTCACCGGGGCCTCGTGGACACACATCTTCACCGGGGCCTCGTAGACACACATCTTCACCGGGGCCTCGTAGACACACATCTTCATCCTGGCCTCGTAGACACACATCTTCACCGGGGCCTCGTAGACACGTGAGAAGAACCCCGGCTGCGGCCCCAATAGCATCCTATTCTGTGTACCTGTGCTATTTTGGATGCACAACATGTACCAACAGGTATGACGCAACCAGTCATTTCAGCGGCAGGAAATGATCAGTCAAAGCTGATGGAACGTAACATATGAGGAAACACAATACGATGGAAAGGCATGGGGAGAGCACCAGGACCAATCAAATAGCAGCTCATACACTTCCAGCAGCTGTTTTTAAAATTGTTTTATTTTTATTTCACCTTTATTTAACCAGGTAGGCTAGTTGAGAACACCTTTATTTAACCTGGTAGGCTAGTTGAGAACACCTTTATTTAACCAGGTAGGCTAGTTGAGAACACCTTTATTTAACCAGGTAGGCCAGTTGAGAACACCTTTATTTAACCAGGTAGGCTAGTTGAGAACACCTTTATTTAACCAGGTAGGCTAGTTGAGAACACCTTTATTTAACCAGGTAGGCTAGTTGAGAACACCTTTATTTAACCAGGTAGGCTAGTTGAGAACACCTTTATTTAACCTGGTAGGCTAGTTGAGAACACCTTTATTTAACCAGGTAGGCTAGTTGAGAACACCGTTATTTAACCTGGTAGGCTAGTTGAGAACACCTTTATTTAACCAGGTAGGCTAGTTGAGAACACCTTTATTTAACCAGGTAGGCTGGTTGAGAACAAGTTCTCATTTGCAACTGCGACCTGGACCAAGATAAAGCAAAGCAGTGTGAACAGACAACATACACTTCCAGCAGCTGTTGATTCCTAAAGGGAATATATTACAACCAGGAACACAGCTTTATGAACAGGGCCATGCAACACAGTTACAACCAGGAACACAGCTTTATGACCAGTGCCATGCAACACAGTTACAACCAGGAACACAGTTACAACCAGGACCATGCAACACGGTTACAACCAGGAACACAGCTTTATGACCAGTGCCATGCAACACAGTTACAACCAGGAACACAGTTACAACCAGGAACACAGCTTTATGAACAGGGCCATGCAACACAGTTACAACCAGGAACACAGCTTTATGAACAGGGCCATGCAACACAGTTACAACCAGGAACACAGCTTTATGACCAGTGCCATGCAACACAGTTACAACCAGGAACACAGTTACAACCAGGACCATGCAACACAGTTACAACCAGGAACACAGCTTTATGACCAGTGCCATGCAACACAGTTACAACCAGGAACACAGTTACAACCAGGAACACAGCTTTATGACCAGTGCCATGCAACACAGTTACAACCAGGAACACAGCTTTATGACCAGTGCCATGCAACACAGTTACAACCAGGAACACAGCTTTATGAACAGGGCCATGCAACACAGTTACAACCAGGAACACAGTTTTATGACCAGTGCCATGCAACACAGTTACAACCAGGAACACAGTTACAACCAGGACCATGCAACACAGTTACAACCAGGAACACAGCTTTATGACCAGTGCCATGCAACACAGTTACAACCAGGAACACAGTTACAACCAGGAACACAGCTTTATGACCAGTGCCATGCAACACAGTTACAACCAGGAACACAGCTTTATGACCAGTGCCATGCAACACAGTTACAACCAGGAACACAGCTTTATGACCAGTGCCATGCAACACAGTTACAACCAGGAACACAGTTACAACCAGGAACACAGCTTTATGACCAGTGCCATGCAACACAGTTACAACCAGGAACACAGTTACAACCAGGAACACAGCTTTATGACCAGGGCCATGCAACACAGTTACAACCAGGAACACAGTTACAACCAGGAACACAGCTTTATGAACAGGGCCATGCAACACAGTTACAACCAGGAACACAGTTACAACCAGGAACACAGCTTTATGACCAGTGCCATGCAACACAGTTACAACCAGGAACACAGTTACAACCAGGAACACAGCTTTATGACCAGGGCCATGCAACACAGTTACAACCAGGAACACAGTTACAACCAGGAACACAGCTTTATGAACAGGGCCATGCAACACAGTTACAACCAGGAACACAGTTACAACCAGGAACACAGCTTTATGAACAGGGCCATGCAACACAGTTACAACCAGGAACACAGTTACAACCAGGAACACAGCTTTATGACCAGGGCCATGCAACACAGTTACAACCAGGAACACAGTTACAACCAGGAACACAGCTTTATGAACAGGGCCATGCAACACAGTTACAACCAGGAACACAGTTACAACCAGGAACACAGCTTTATGAACAGGGCCATGCAACACAGTTACAACCAGGAACACAGTTACAACCAGGAACACAGCTTTATGACCAGTGCCATGCAACACAGTTACAACCAGGAACACAGTTACAACCAGGAACACAGCTTTATGAACAGGGCCATGCAACACAGTTACAACCAGGAACACAGCTTTATGAACAGGGCCATGCAACACAGTTACAACCAGGAACACAGTTACAACCAGGAACACAGCTTTATGAACAGGGCCATGCAACACAGTTACAACCAGGAACACAGTTACAACCAGCAACACAGTTACAACCAGGAACACAGCTTTATGACCAGTGCCATGCAACACAGTTACAACCAGGAACACAGTTACAACCAGGAACACAGCTTTATGACCAGGGCCATGCAACACAGTTACAACCAGGAACACAGTTACAACCAGGAACACAGCTTTATGAACAGGGCCATGCAACACAGTTACAACCAGGAACACAGTTACAACCAGGAACACAGCTTTATGAACAGGGCCATGCAACACAGTTACAACCAGGAACACAGTTACAACCAGGAACACAGCTTTATGAACAGGGCCATGCAACACAGTTACAACCAGGAACACAGTTACAACCAGGAACACAGCTTTATGAACAGGGCCATGCAACACAGTTACAACCAGGAACACAGCTTTATGAACAGGGCCATGCAACACAGTTACAACCAGGAACACAGTTACAACCAGGAACACAGCTTTATGAACAGGGCCATGCAACACAGTTACAACCAGGAACACAGTTACAACCAGCAACACAGTTACAACCAGGAACACAGCTTTGTGAACATGGCCATGCAACACAGTTACAACCAGGAACACAGTTACAACCAGGAACACAGCTTTATGAACAGGGCCATGCAACACAGTTACAACCAGGAACACAGTTACAACCAGGAACACAGCTTTATGAACAGGGCCATGCAACACAGTTACAACCAGGAACACAGTTACAACCAGCAACACAGTTACAACCAGGAACACAGCTTTATGAACAGGGCCATGCAACACAGTTACAACCAGGAACACAGTTACAACCAGCAACACAGTTACAACCAGGAACACAGCTTTATGACCAGGAACACAGCTACAACCAGGAACACAGTTACAACCAGGAACACAGCTTTATGACCAGTGCCATGCAACACAGTTACAACCAGGAACACAGCTTTATGACCAGTGCCATGCAACACAGTTACAACCAGGAACACAGCTTTATGACCAGTGCCATGCAACACAGTTACAACCAGGAACACAGTTACAACCAGGAACACAGCTTTATGACCAGGGCCATGCAACACAGTTACAACCAGGAACACAGTTACAACCAGGAACACAGCTTTATGACCAGGGCCATGCAACACAGTTACAACCAGGAACACAGTTACAACCAGGAACACAGCTTTATGAACAGGGCCATGCAACACAGTTACAACCAGGAACACAGTTACAACCAGGAACACAGCTTTATGAACAGGGCCATGCAACACAGTTACAACCAGGAACACAGTTACAACCAGGAACACAGCTTTATGACCAGGGCCATGCAACACAGTTACAACCAGGAACACAGTTACAACCAGGAACACAGCTTTATGAACAGGGCCATGCAACACAGTTACAACCAGGAACACAGTTACAACCAGGAACACAGCTTTATGAACAGGGCCATGCAACACAGTTACAACCAGGAACACAGTTACAACCAGGAACACAGCTTTATGACCAGTGCCATGCAACACAGTTACAACCAGGAACACAGTTACAACCAGGAACACAGCTTTATGAACAGGGCCATGCAACACAGTTACAACCAGGAACACAGCTTTATGAACAGGGCCATGCAACACAGTTACAACCAGGAACACAGTTACAACCAGGAACACAGCTTTATGAACAGGGCCATGCAACACAGTTACAACCAGGAACACAGTTACAACCAGCAACACAGTTACAATCAGGAACACAGCTTTATGACCAGTGCCATGCAACACAGTTACAACCAGGAACACAGTTACAACCAGGAACACAGTTACAACCAGGAACACATCTTTATGACCAGGGCCATGCAACACAGTTACAACCAGGAACACAGTTACAACCAGGAACACAGCTTTATGAACAGGGCCATGCAACACAGTTACAACCAGGAACACAGTTACAACCAGGAACACAGCTTTATGACCAGGGCCATGCAACACAGTTACAACCAGGAACACAGTTACAACCAGGAACACAGCTTTATGAACAGGGCCATGCAACACAGTTACAACCAGGAACACAGTTACAACCAGGAACACAGCTTTATGAACAGGGCCATGCAACACAGTTACAACCAGGAACACAGTTACAACCAGGAACACAGCTTTATGACCAGGGCCATGCAACACAGTTACAACCAGGAACACAGTTACAACCAGGAACACAGCTTTATGAACAGGGCCATGCAACACAGTTACAACCAGGAACACAGTTACAACCAGGAACACAGCTTTATGAACAGGGCCATGCAACACAGTTACAACCAGGAACACAGTTACAACCAGGAACACAGCTTTATGACCAGTGCCATGCAACACAGTTACAACCAGGAACACAGTTACAACCAGGAACACAGCTTTATGAACAGGGCCATGCAACACAGTTACAACCAGGAACACAGCTTTATGAACAGGGCCATGCAACACAGTTACAACCAGGAACACAGTTACAACCAGCAACACAGTTACAATCAGGAACACAGCTTTATGACCAGTGCCATGCAACACAGTTACAACCAGGAACACAGTTACAACCAGGAACACAGTTACAACCAGGAACACAGCTTTATGAACAGGGCCATGCAACACAGTTACAACCAGGAACACAGCTTTATGAACAGGGCCATGCAACACAGTTACAACCAGCTACAACCAGCAACACAGCTTTATGAACAGGGCCATGCAACACAGCTACAACCAGCAACACAGCTACAACCAGGAACACAGTTACAACCAGCAACACAGTTACAACCAGGAACACAGCTTTCTGAGCAGGTCCATGCAACACGGCTTTATGAACAGGGCCATGCAACAGTTTGTTCTCTATCTTCTGACCCCCCCGTCTAGTTTCAGTTGGCATTTTGCCATGTTTGTGGGTGTCCCCACACAACCCCCTGACCCCCTCCCCTCTTCCTCCCCCCTCTTCCTCAGGTTGGCATTTTGCCATGTTTGTGGGTGTCCCCACACAACCCCCTGACTCCTAGCTTGTCACTGACCTCACTAGTTGACCAGGAATGGCTCTCCAGGGGGAAGGATTCTGTTTCTCCACTCGACAGGACGGACCCCCCCCCCCCCTTCGACAGGTCGAGCGTGTTTGTCCCTTTCCCCCAAAACCTCTCCCCTTCATCACTCCATCCGTCCCTCAACAAGAGATAAACATGTAAACAGAGGAATGAATGAACGTGTGTGTTGTCCATGTCTCCCTGGCTCGGCTAACACAACCATCCTGTCTCCCTGGCTCGGCTAACACAACCATCATGTCTCCCTGGCTCGGCTAACACAACCATCATGTCTCCCTGGCTCGGCTAACACAACCATCCTGTCTCCCTGGCTCGGCTAACACAACCATCCTGTCTCCCTGGCTCGGCTAACACAACCACAACTATCATGTCTCCCTGGCTCGGCTAACACTACCATCCTGTCTCCCTGGCTCGGCTAACACAACTATCATGTCTCCCTGGCTCGGCTAACACAACTATCATGTCTCCCTGGCTCGGCTAACACAACTATCATGTCTCCCTGGCTCGGCTTACACAACCATCCTGGCTCGGCTAACACAACTATCATGTCTCCCTGGCTCGGCTTACACAACCACAAACCATCATGTCTCCCTGGCTCGGCTAACACAACTATCATGTCTCCCTGGCTCGGCTTACACAACTATCATGTCTCCCTGGCTCGGCTAACACAACCATCATGTCTCCCTGGCTCGGCTAACACAACCACAACTATCATGTCTCCCTGGCTCGGCTAACACAACCATCATGTCTCCCTGGCTCGGCTAACACAAGCATCCTGGCTCGGCTAATACAACTATCATGTCTCCCTGGCTCGGCTTACACAACCATCCTGGCTCGGCTAACACAACCACAACTATCATGTCTCCCTGGCTTGGCTAACACAACCACAACTATCATGTCTCCCTGGCTCGGCTAACACAACTATCATGTCTCCCTGGCTCGGCTAACACAACTATCATGTCTCCCTGGCTCGGCTAACACAACCATCCTGGCTCGGCTAACACAACTATCATGTCTCCCTGGCTCGGCTTACACAACCACAACCATCATGTCTCCCTGGCTCGGCTAACACAACCATCCTGTCTCCCTGGCTCGGCTAACACAACTATCATGTCTCCCTGGCTCGGCTAACACAACTATCATGTCTCCCTGGCTCGGCTAACACAACCACAACTATCATGTCTCCCTGGCTCGGCTAACACAACCATCATGTCTCCCTGGCTCGGCTAACACAAGCATCCTGGCTCAGCTAACACAACTATCATGTCTCCCTGGCTCGGCTTACACAACCATCCTGGCTCGGCTAACACAACCATCATGTTTCCCTGGCTCGGCTAACACAACTATCCTGTCTCCCTGGCTCGGCTAACACAACCATCCTGGCTCGGCTAACACAACTATCATGTCTCCCTGGCTCGGCTAACACAACCATCATGTCTCCCTGGCTCGGCTAACACAACCATCATGTCTCCCTGGCTCGGCTAACACAACCATCATGTCTCCCTGGCTCGGCTAACACAACTATCATGTCTCCCTGGCTCGGCTAACACAACCATCATGTCTCCCTGGCTCGGCTAACACTACCATCATCTCCCTGGCTCGGCTTACACAACCACAACTATCATGTCTCCCTGGCTCGGCTAACACAACCATCCTGTCTCCCTGGCTCGGCTAACACAACCATCATGTCTCCCTGGCTCGGCTAACACAACCATCATGTCTCCCTGGCTCGGTTAACACAACCATCATGTCTCCCTGGCTCGGCTAACACAACCATCCTGTCTCCCTGGCTCGGCTAACACAACCGTCCTGTCTCCCTGGCTCGGCTAACACTACCATCATGTCTCCCTGGCTCGGCTAACACAACCATCCTGTCTCCCTGGCTCGGCTAACACAACTATCATGTCTCCCTGGCTCGGCTAACACAACCATCATGTCTCCCTGGCTCGGCTTACACAACCATCATCTCCCTGGCTCGGCTTACACAACTATCATGTCTCCCTGGCTCGGCTTACACAACCATCATGTCTCCCTGGCTCGGCTAACACAACCATCCTGTCTCCCTGGCTCGGCTAACACAACCACAACCATCATGTCTCCCTGGCTCAGCTAACACTACTATCATGTCTCCCTGGCTCGGCTTACACAACCACAACTATCATGTCTCCCTGGCTCGGCTAACACAACCACACCTATCATGTCTCCCTGGCTCGGCTAACACAACCACAACTATCATGTCTCCCTGGCTTAGCTAACACAACCACAACTATCATGTCTCCCTGGCTCGGCTAACACTACCATCCTGTCTCCCTGGCTCGGCTAACACAACTATCATGTCTCCCTGGCTCGGCTAACACAACCATCCTGTCTCCCTGGCTCGGCTAACACAACTATCATGTCTCCCTGGCTCGGCTTACACAACCATCCTGGCTCGGCTAACACAACTATCATGTCTCCCTGGCTCGGCTAACACAACCACAACCATCATGTCTCCCTGGCTCGGCTAACACAACCATCCTGTCTCCCTGGCTCGGCTAACACAACTATCATGTCTCCCTGGCTCGGCTAACACAACCATCATGTCTCCCTGGCTCGGCTACCACAACTATCATGTCTCCCTGGCTCGGCTTACACAACCATCCTGGCTCGGCTAACACAACTATCATGTCTCCCTGGCTCGGCTTACACAACCACAACCATCATGTCTCCCTGGCTCGGCTAACACAACCATCCTGGCTCGGCTAACACAACTATCATGTCTCCCTGGCTCGGCTAACACAACTATCATGTCTCCCTGGCTCGGCTAACACTACCATCATGTCTCCCTGGCTCGTCTAACACAACCACAACCATCCTGTCTCCCTGGCTCGGCTAACACAACCATCCTGTCTCCCTGGCTCGGCTAACACAACCATCCTGACTCCCTGGCTCGGCTAACACAACCATCATGTCTCCCTGGCTCGGCTAACACAACCATCATGTCTCCCTGGCTCGGCTAACACAACCATCATGTCTCCCTGGCTCGGCTAACACTACCATCATGTCTCCCTGGCTCGGCTAACACAACTATCATGTCTCCCTGGCTCGGCTTACACAACCATCATGTCTCCCTGGCTCGGCTAACACAACCATCATGTCTCCCTGGCTCGGCTAACACTACCATCATGTCTCCCTGGCTCGGCTAACACAACCATCATGTCTCCCTGGCTCGGCTAACACAACCATCATGTCTCCCTGGCTCGGCTAACACAACCACAACCATCATGTCTCCCTGGCTCGGCTAACACAACCATCATGTCTCCCTGGCTCGGCTAACACTACCATCATGTCTCCCTGGCTCGGCTAACACTACCATCATGTCTCCCTGGCTCGGCTAACACTACCATCCTGACTTCCTGGCTCGGCTAACACAACTATCATGTCTCCCTGGCTCGGCTTGAGCCTTTTCTCCGTGTGTCCCCTGCTAATCGACTGTCAGGGGAATGTGTCACGATATCTTTACCGCATAAATGATGTTACGCGTGGCATTTATTTGCCACATTAAGTAGTTACAAGGCTAATTTGAACACCAATCTTTGTCTTTCCCCTCATTGCTTATTAACTCCAGCCACTTTAATAATGGGAATTGATGGGAAATGATGTAAATATATCACTAGCCACTTTAAACAATGCTACCTTATATAATGTTACTTACCCTACATTATTCATCTCATATGCATACGTATATACTGTACTCTATATCATCGACTGCATCCTTATGTAATACACGTATCACTAGCCACTTTAACTATGCCACTTTGTTTACATACTCATCTCATATGTTATACTGTACTCAATATCATCTACTGTATCTTGCCTATGCTGCTCTGTACCATCACTCATTCATATATCCTTATGTACATATTCTTTATCCCCTTACACTGTGTATAAGACAGTAGTTTTTTGGAATTGTTAGTTAGATTACTTGTTCGTTATTACTGCATTGTCGGAACTAGAAGCACAAGCATTTCGACTACACTCGCATTAACATCTGCTAACCATGTGTATGTGACAAATAAAATTTGATTTGATTTGATTTCTAACGAGACATCTCTCAAAAAGCCATAAAAATGGCCACTCGGTAGCAGAACAGGACGGCTGACTTATCAGGTGGCAGATGTTCGCATTGGGACGTGTGTGAAGATGTGTCGTAGCTGGCTGGAGCATGACCGAAAAGCAGCATCAGCATCCCCAACTCCTAGGGGTGGACTAGGATGGACAAAGGGAAGTTTGGGCAAATCGCCAGGTCCATTCTAAGCCCAGTGGGCCGGTCTTCATTGGTGTTTAATAACAGAGGGTCTGGAAAGGGAGAAACGGTGGCGCTTTGAGGTGATAAAAAGGCCTGGGACAATTTCTGATCCCAGTCAGACCCTTGCCAACTCCCTTCCCTAAAACTGTTCTAGTGTCAGTCTTTGGCCCCAGGAACATTCATCGTGTTCTTTACGACAGACTAGTCAAAGGGGAGAATCTGTAAACGTCTGGAGGTTTTTAAAACCTTCTCTTCTGTTCCAAAACAACCTGCCAAACAGTTTAATAGCTCTTCCCCCCCTCCTCCCGCAAAAAAAAAAACTCCACGACAGTTCCTGTATCAATTAATACAGTGTTTCCCAACCAGCGGGTACTAAGAGCACTGGGGGTACCTAATCTAGCCACAGTGGGTACATGGGAAGACTCATGAGATCCTAGGCTTACTGGTAAAATGTGCAAGATGGGGTACTTCAGGGGTACTCTGTGGGCAAAGTAAAATGTACTCGGTGGTAATTTACCTGAAAAGGGATGGGAACTACTGCATGAATAAAATATATTTGCCTTTTCTCAGTCAGCCTTATAAAAAGGGGCACTCTGCAGTACAAACAATAACAAAAGATACACCCTGCCACTGTTTTGGTTAAAAAGCTGAGCGATGGGTCAGGAGGAATGTAACCACTCTCAAATTCATAGGACAGAGAAACGGAAGGACTGACCATCCATTGACCTTATTGGTTTAATCATGTTTTGAATATGTTGCTATACAGAGCCTGTTTTACAACTAGTAAAACAAGCTTGTCCTTTGGGTTCTGATGGGGTAGGACAGTTGAGGCATTTTATAAGTTATATTTTTCAAGAATCATGGGTAACACAGTCAGGTACAAAATTGGCACCCTTGATCAACATGAGCAAAATAAAAATACTATAAAAATACAACACATTGTGTGCTCCAAAAATGTTGGAAATTGTATTATTTTATACAAATACAATTGCTCAGGAAAAAAATATATATTTATCTTAACTGGTATCAAAAAAAAAAAATGTAAAAGATTAGCAATATTCTAGCACTGAGAAGATTCATCCTTTCCAATGTTTTATAGACATTGGGAGAAATCTTAAGACCATTCCTCCATTCAGGATCCAGATCCTCGATATCCTTTGGACTGACCTTTTGGGGGGGGGGGGGGGGGTCCACAAAAATTGTAGAGGAAAACATGACATGACAAATCAAGACAAGGTGAAATTAAGAATTATAAATCTTTATTGTGCATGGATCTTTGTAGATATCATGGCTATACAGATACACTTTAGATACATACTTATGATTATACAATTTGATTCCCATAACGAACATTTGAAAGTGATATGTCTGGTACTGGTAGTATTTATAGTATAACAAATTTTCATTTTGGAATGTACGGTGTTATGAGGTAACTGCAAACATTAAAATTACATAAAAATGGTCTCATTTTTTGTTGTGCATATTTTAATTCTTTTTTTGTTTGTTTTGTTGTTGTAGCGTTTTGTTTCTTCTTTCTCTCCCTCAGCCCAGTGATCTGCCACCACGCTGAGGTGTTACGATGCAATCACACGATGCAATCACACGATGCAACCACTATCAAATTTTTGGTTGGAATTTCATTCTTTTAAAAAAACGACAAAAAGAATTAAGACATCAGAAATCAAAAAGATGCCCGGTCGACCAAATCAATGTAATTCCCCCCCCCCCCAAAAAAACGTTTGCAAAGTACCTGTATCATCATCATCATCATCATCATCATCATCATTATAATGGTTGCAACAGCCAGAATCATATTGGTCCATAACAAAACACAACACAAGACTGCTGCCTGATCACAGACTACATTGATTAGCTCGCATAACTCGGCAATCGGTCACAAAGACTTGGAACACACAGAGGGGGAAAAAAAAAAAAAAAAAAAAAAGAGGGACTCGTACTCATTTTCATGCCATTTTTACCCGGTGGGCGGAGTTATACGTAACAGGTGCCTGTGTGGGTTTCAAAGTGCGAGGACCGTCCGACGCGCGCCCACGTTGTTCAACGTGCTAGCTACAGAGTGCAAGGACCGTCCGACGCGCGCCCACGTTGTTCAACGTGCCAACTACAGAGTGCAAGGACTGTCCGACGCGCGCCCACGTTGTTCAACGTGCTAGCTACAGAGTGGCTGGAAAAAAATGTGGTCCCCAATGTCAACGGGTGTGTAACGTCAAGTTTAGCACGTTCATGGTTGCTGCTATTAAGTCGATCTACTAAATTTAACTGAATTAAATATATGAAACTAATCATGACTAGATTTATCATCTAATTTCACTGCAATTTGGTTAGTCAACATGTCTGTCAATCACAGGGATTAAATGATTGGTGTTTCGATTGAACAAAATCAGATTAACTGAGCCTTTCCCCAATCCTTTTCAGTGACTTGTGTCATCGTGTTGTCAATGGTTCTCAGTTTACCGCGTATATTTGAAAAGGCTTCAGTATTTTATTTGATAGAATTCAAGGGGAAGGTCATGTAATTTGTTATCGATTAAAATGTCAGTATTTTGTAATTTACGTAATTCAATTAGACTATGTGTCAATTAGATTCTCTCACACACACATTCGGTTTCAGCGTTACTTCATTCGTTAAACTGATGGATTTCGGATGTCCTTGGTCTTCTATTTGTTGGAGGGCAACTACACCGTATCATCTACCAGCTACACCGTATCATCTACCAGCTACACCGTATCATCTACCAGCTACACTGTATCATCTACCAGCTACACCGTATCATCTACACCGTATCATCTACCAGCGACACCGTATCATCTACCAGCTACACTGTATCATCTACCAGCTACACCGTATCATCTACACCGTATCATCTACCAGCGACACCGTATCATCTACCAGCTACACCGTATCATCTACCAACTACACCGTATCATCTACCAGCTACACCGTATCATCTACCAGCTACACCGTATCATCTACCAGCTACACCGTATCATCTACCAACTACACCGTATCATCTACCATCTACACCGTATCATCTACCATCTACACCGTATCATCTACCAGCTACACCGTATCATCTACCAGCTACACCGTATCATCTACCAGCTACACCGTATCATCTACCAGCTACACCGTATCATCTACCAGCTACACCGTATCATCTATCAGCTACACCGTATCATCTACCAGCTACACCGTATCATCTACCAACTACACCGTATCATCTACCAGCTACACCGTATCATCTACCAACTACACCGTATCATCTACCAGCTACACCGTAGCATCTACCATCTACACCGTATCATCTACTAACTACACCGTATCATCTACCAGCTACACCGTATCATCTACCAGCTACACCGTAGCATCTACCATCTACACCGTATCATCTACTAACTACACCGTATCATCTATCAGCTACACCGTATCATCTACCAACTACACCGTATCATCTACCAACTACACCGTATCATCTACCAGCTACACCGTATCATCTACACCGTATCATCTACACCGTATCATCTACTAACTACACCGTATCATCTACTAACTACACCGTATCATCTATCAGCTACACCGTATCATCTACCAACTACACCGTATCATCTACCAACTACACCGTATCATCTACCAACTACACCGTATCATCTACACCGTATCATCCTGGAGGAGAACTTAAAACACCCAGCCTCATTGAACATTCCCTTACTTTGAGTGACCGTTATCTCTCAACTTTAAACAATGAAATTCAAATACAAAAATAATGGTTGGTTTAGCTTCCTTCTATTCTGTGGCTGCATGAAATAGGCAAAACATAACGTGAATTCAGCGACGCCATTTTGTTTACTTCCCCCGATGAAACCGCAAGATCCATCACAAGACAATACTGGAGGAAAGACAAGTGGTTTAAATGTGATTTAAAAAAATACATTTGTGCAGTGTAAACCTGTAGCGGGTGTGTTGAATAGATTCCACCATCCAGACTTGAGCGAGTGCTCAGCTGGGTCTATACTGTGTGCACCCATACGGTGACGCTGAAATCTACGACCCCCCCCTCCCCCCTCCCGTGACGTGTAGCACCACGCACCGGGTGAAATGGCGTGAAGGAAGTATGTGTCCGCAAAAAAAAAAAAACGTAAAAAAAAAAAAAGGCCAAACTTTAGATCAACAGGAAGTACGAGTTAACACAGTTCTGATCTACGGTGGTTTGGACTCATTATGGTTTATGATTATTTAGCTACGTAGGTGTTTTCTTATTTCCTCTGGACATAGGTTATAATACCATATACTTCAATCTTGTAAAAAAATAGATATTCACATGAATGACTCTGATGTAAAGAAATCAAAAATAAATCAGAAACGTTGATATCCTCCAAATACTACTATTTCATTTCATCGTGATTAATATTATAATGTATTATATGTTTGATAACATCAAATCAATATTGCTAAAAAATAAAAATAAACAAAACAACAAATTGTGTTTTCTAAAAATACAATTAAAAAAGAGAAATTAAGAAAATGCATCCAAGTTTATTTTGTTTTCTTTAATCCTCTGAAAACAACAAACTGGTCTGATACCATCGGGAGAAAAAAACAAACATCTGTTGTTACTATGACAACACGTCATGGTGGTAGGTGTACTGGAACTTTTAAAACACCCAAAACACCAGTAGGGCTTGTACAATCTGAAAATACGTAGTTCTATAAAATGGATAACAAAACCAAGACACATTCAGTCAAGGTTTCCTCTTTCACTTAAGGTGCAAAATTAAGTAGTGAAAAAAAAAACACACACAAAAAAACATAGATAATATGGATAGTAAGCGAAGTACATGTTTTGTGCTAAAGAACAACAAAAACAACAAAATTCTGCATGATTGTGAATACAAGCTACAGGATAGTAAAAATAATTAGAATTATTCATCATCATCATTGTGTTAGTTTGGTTTTATGTGTTTATTTTCCCCTAAACTCTACTTCTGAGCGATTAACTTCTCCAACAACTAACATGTCCTTGTGTCTTCACTATACAAAAATATACTACCGTTTCTCCAGTCAACTTCTGCGTCCCTACGCCCCTCTGAACATCAACAAAATTAGAAAGTGCTAAATGAACATTCTATAATGCAAACAAGAATTGGATATATATTCTTCCTCTCTATTTAACCCTTTATATAAACTACAGAAGGTGTGGTGGCCACTTCCCCCTTCCTAGGTATCTCTGTAGTACACCTGACCTCTGACCTCCCCACACCCACTCGCCCAGCCACTTCCTAACTGTTGCTGTGTTCGCATGCTAATCGGAGTTATCGGAAGTTCCCAGTTCACAGTTGGAAATTTCACTTGAATGACCTTCAAGTCGGAATTACACGCGGGGAAACTCTGAGAAAATGATGTTACTCGAGTTTCACCACTGACCTTAAAACCTTTTCCAACCAAAACAAATGACAACAAATTCTGTTTCTGACAATTACAACCGTATCAATTTGGATAAATGTAGCTAGTCTGACCATATCTGTCAACGTTAAGCTAGCAAACTTTATTATAAGCGACGTTAGCAAGCCTATCAAAGCTAGCTTGAATCTTATTGATCCTGTCACAGACGTACCATTTACCAGCTTCCCATTTCCCACGAGCACGTCGTGAAGCCAGCATGTTTAACTGTGGCACACCTACACCTGTGTATCGTGCGTTTCTGTGCAAAACACTGGCCAAATCAGGTCCCAGGTCCTAACAGCACATATGTTATATAATATAAACCTATATACTAACATAGTGTCATACCGGACCCTTTTAACCACCGATATAAATAAATTAATAATCTATACATATATATGGTTGGACACGTACATGGTGAGTGAAATTTATCTTTTAACTGTAAAAACCTGCTCCTTCATTATCCATTCTGTACAGGTTAACCAATCACAATGAAGCATAGAGCCTCACAGTGGAGGTGTCACAATACCAATACCCATAAAACCTAGCGGTCAAACAGGGAAATGGTTCCAATAGTATTTCCACCATTCATTTTTTCCACATAGGGGATTTTTTTTTAGAAACACTTCACATGAAGGGCTGTGTTTTGTGTAGGCTTAGGCCTGGCGGGACATTTTTGATAACCCTGTAAATTTCTCTAGGACTTTTATCAATATATTTCGGCTCCATTTTACTCTCAGATGTGAAAATGCTAATTAGCATCAAAGTAGACAACATGCAAAACGACAAAATTGACAGCAAGCTCCTGCACGTCATCTCTAGTTGACACCTTGATGATCTGGACGAGATCACACTATTGTGTCAACTTAAAACTTGCACAAGACAGTTGTCAGAATTGTCCATTTATTATTTCTTTTTTTGCCAATTTATTCATTACTACATTTAGCTAACAATAGATAGTTAATCCAGAGATTCTTACCTTTGCCTCGATTCGGCAGTCTCGTCCAGATCATCATGGTATTTGTAGTTCTTTATGATAGCCACATTAGCAGCTAATTAGCATTTAAGTTTTGCAGGGTAAATAAAGGTGAATATATTGACGAAAGTCACTTTGTCTGAAAGAGATTTACAAGGGTTATCAAACTGGCACAACAGGGCAAGCCTCCACGCAAACACAGCCCTTATTTGAAGTGTTTCTAAAAATCCACTATGTGAAAAAAACAAACAATTGGAACCATTTCCCTGTTTGACCTCTTGGTGTTATGGGTATTATGACTCATAATGTGCTACTCTATTCTGTGCAGGGTAACGAAACACAGCGGTGTCTTCTTGTTAAACATTGAGAGGCTTCTGTAAAGGGAGGTTAGGGAGGGGGAAGACAGGAAGCTATCATTTCCTCTGGACTTCCTGCCTCCTGGACTCCCTCACCGGTGCTAATCATAATCAACCCAGAGGTGACAACAGAAATAAACTACAACATCAACAGGAAATTACAGCTGTAACCCTGTAGCTTGGAGGAGAAGGAAGGGAGGAACTGGGGAGGAGGAGACGGAGGAGAAGAACAAGGGAGATACAAGCTCACTTGATAACAAAGTACTGGATGATGAAAGCGATGAGGATGGAGATGACTGCGCAGAGCATGATGATGAGAGCAGCCCACTGCTCATCTGTTAAGGGCCTGGCGGGGTCAGCTCCAGCTCGGGGGCCCACACTGCTCACACTGCCCGCTGACAGCTCACTGCGCTGGGGGGAGAGCGTCACCGTGGGGCTGTAGGGACCACTCAGCTCTGGAGCATCCTGGCACTGGCGGATGGCACACACCCTGAAGCGGTACTCACTGTTGGGCTGCAGGCCGGGCATCTGGTAGGACGTAGCAGAACCTTTATACACCTGGACGAGAGAGAGGGAGAGAGAGAGGTTAGAATACACCTGGTATAAGATGGAAGAGCCTTTTTAAACCTGGAGAAGAGAGACAGAGACCGCACGAGAGAAGACAGCGAGAGAGAGGAGACAGCGAGAGAGAGGGAGGGAGAGAGGAGACAGCGAGAGAGAGGGAGAGAGAGAGGAGACAGCGAGAGAGAGAGGAGGAGAGAGAGGAGACAGCGAGAGAGAGGGAGAGAGAGAGGAGGACAGCGAGAGAGGGGAAGAGAGGAGACCGGAGAGAGAGGGAGACAGAGAGACAGCGAGAAGAGAGGGAGAGAGAGAAGACAGCCGAGAGAGAGGGAGAGGAGAGAGGGAGACCAGCGAGAGAGAGGGAGAGAGAGGAGACAGCGAGGAGAGAGAGAGAGAGGAGACAGCGAAAGAGAGGGAGGGAGAGAGGAGACAGCGAGAGAGGGGAGGGAGAGAGAGGAGACAGCGAGGAGAGGGGGGAGAGAGGAGACAGCGAGAGAGAGGGAGGGAGAGAGGAGACCAGCGAGAGAGAGGGAGAGAGAGGAGAGGAGGGAGGGAGGGAGGAGAGAGGAGACAGCGAGAGAGAGAGAGAGGAGACATGGAATGGAGAGGGAGGGAGAGAGAGGAGAAAGCGAGAGAGGGAGGGAGAGAGAGGGAGACAGCGAGAGGAAGAGGAGGGAGGGAGAGAGAGGAGACAGCTGAGAGAGAGAGAGGAGACAGCGACGAGAGAGAGAGAGGAGACAGCGAAAGAGGAGGGAGGGAGAGAGAGGGAGGACACGCAGAGTGGGAGGGGAGAGAGAGGAAAGAGGGAGAGAGGAGGAGGACAGCCGAGAGAGAGGAGGGAGGAGACAGCGAGAGAGAGGGGAGAGAGAGAGAGGGAGGGAGGGAGGGAGGGAGGGAGAGAGGAGGGAGAGAGAGAAGAGAGGAGGGAGAGAGGAGAGAGGAGAGGGAGAGAGAGGGAGGGAGAGAGGAAGACAAGCGAGAGAGAGGGAGGAGAGAGAGGAGACAGTGGAGAGAGAGAGGAGAGAGAGAGAGAAAGAGGGAGAGAGGAGACGAGCGCGGAGCAGGAGAGGAGGAGACAGCACAAAAGAAAAGGGCAACCAGTGAAGAACAAACACCATTGTAAATACAATCCAAATTTATATATTTTCCCTTTTGTAATTTAACTATTTGCCCATCATTACAACACTGTATACATACATAATATGACATTTGTAATGTCTCTATTCCTTTGGAACTGTTGTGAGTGTAATGTTTACTGTTCATTTTTATCGTTTATTATCTATTTCACTTGCTTTGGCAATGTTAACATATGTTTCCCATGTCAATAAAGCCCTTTGAATTGAATTGATACAGGAAAGAGAGAGGTAGAGAGGAAAGGGAGGTGAATACACAGGAAGTAGGAGGGAGACAGAAGACATGGTCTGCCTCAGTAGCTTGGAGTCCTGTGATTGGATAGAGTGATGAAAGGACAAAAGCTCTGTGTTAAATGGCAGACACATACAGCTTCCTTATTTAATTTGGTTGTCATATAACAGGCAGATTAGCGTCAGCCAGCAGCCTCTGAGCCCACCATTACCATAGCCATTACTGTTGTGGCTTTTCAACCTCTGCCATATTGTGGATTCGGATCCATCTATCTAATAGAACTCAGAGGGTTTTCTTTAATGGAACCTTCTCTGTAATGGTGTACCGCAGGGCAGCTCTCTTGGCCCTCTACTCTTTTCTATTTTTCTATTTGTACCAATGACCTGCCACTGGCATTAAACAAAGCTTGTGTGTCCATGTATGCTGATGACTCAAGCATATACCCATCAGCAACCACAGCTAATGAAGTCACTGAAACCCTTAACAAAGAGTTGCAGTCTGTTTTGGATTGGATGGCCAGTAATAAACTGATCCTGAACATCTCTAACAGCATTGTTTTTGGTACAAATCATTCCCTAAGTTCTAGACCTCAGCGAAACCTGGTAATGAATGGGTGTGGTTGTTGAACAAGTTGACTGTCATGGTCAAAACATACAGATTCAATGGTTGTCAACCAGGCAAAGGGTGGCTATTTGAAGAATATAAAACACTTTTTGTGTAACACTTTTTTCTGGTTACTACATGACTCCATATTTTGGTTACTACATGACTCCATATTTTGGTTACTACATGATTCCATATGTGTTATTTCATAGTTTTGATGTCTTCACTATTATTCTACAATGTAGAAAGTAGTACAAAATAAAGAAAAACCCTTGAATGAGTAGGTGTTCTAAAACCTTTGACCGGTAGTGTAAATGTAGCAGATAGACGAATACTAGAGGCCTTCACGGATCCACCTGTACTCCAATACCCGAGACCCAATCCGGGGCCCAAGCGGGTCCAGATCCACGGGTCTGGGTCGGATCTGACATGATTGTCACGGGCCTCGGGTATGTCTGAATTTTAACGGACTTGTCTGGAAGTTGCCCACTCAGATCCCCCAACACCACTGCTGCTATAGAGGAAATGCTACCATCTTGCTTTTCAGGACAGTGGAGCGTGTAGCCTGTAGCCAATCATGAGTCATCAAAGTGGCAACAGGCTACAGACAGAGACTCGATCCGTGTGTGGCAAAAGTTAGGAGATATCTAACCAATGGAAGATGGAATTAAAAGTTAAAAAGAAGGATGGGCTACAATGACTAAGAGACAACAGGAAGGCTGCTATTTCATATTCTGGATGGAGTTGTTGTTTGTAACTGTAGGACGCACGACAGCCTCAATTAGCCTAGCAAGCTAACGCTAGCTAGCTGAACTTCTCCTGGTTTCATGCTGTCAAGACAGGTCCTACGGAATCATATTGATGATAAATAACCTAGCTACGGCAGCTATTAAGTCTACTAAAGCTTGAGTTGGCTTGGTCGGTTGCGGTCTCTCGCCTCTCTCTCCCTCCTCCCCGTGTCACTCACAGTACGGCCCCTCCCCGCCTGCTAGAGCCCCGCCTCTCTCCCTTCCTCTCTCGGTTTATCAGCTCTGGTTAATAAAGTAGCACAAAAAAACAGTCTTTTCTGCTGCTTCCCCCACACAGATCGGACCGGGTCTGGACGCAACGGGTCTCTATGTAAAAAATTATCATAATAAAAATGATTTATGCAAATCGGGTCCGGGTGGGAAAGCCCCAGGTCCATTTCAGAATGGATCCAACTTTTACACCCATGAAAACCTCCAATGCACACATAAAACACTGCATGTTCATATTTCCGGGTTGGCCTGCTAAGAGTTACTGCTGAGCCCACCACTACCCCGGGTTGGCCTGCTAAGAGTTACTGCTGAGCCCACCACTACCCCAGGTTGGCCTGCTAAGAGTTACTGCTGAGCCCACCATTACCCCAGGTTGGCCTGCTAAGAGTTACTGCTGAGCCCACCACTACCCCAGGTTGGCCTGCTAAGAGTTACTGCTGAGCCCACCATTACCCCAGGTTGGCCTGCTAAGAGTTACTGCTGAGCCCACCATTACCCCAGGTTGGCCTGCTAAGAGTTACTGCTGAGCCCACCACTACCCCAGGTTGGCCTGGTAAGAGTTACTGCTGAGCCCACCACTACCCCAGGTTGGCCTGCTAAGAGTTACTGCTGAGCCCACCACTACCCCAGGTTGGCCTGGTAAGAGTTACTGCTGAGCCCACCACTACCCCAGGTTGGCCTGCTAAGAGTTACTGCTGAGCCCACCACTACCCCAGGTTGGCCTGCTAAGAGTTACTGCTGAGCCCACCACTACCCCAGGTTAGCCTGCTAAGAGTTACTGCTGAGCCCACCATTACCCCAGGTTGGCCTGCTAAGAGTTACTGCTGAGCCCACCATTACCCCAGGTTGGCCTGCTAAGAGTTACTGCTGAGCCCACCATTACCCCAGGTTGGCCTGCTAAGAGTTACTGCTGAGCCCACCATTACCCCAGGTTGGCCTGCTAAGAGTTACTGCTGAGCCCACCACTACCCCAGGTTGGCCTGCTAAGAGTTACTGCTGAGCCCACCTCTACCCCAGGTTGGCCTGCTAAGAGTTACTGCTGAGCCCACCTCTACCCCAGTTTGGCCTGCTAAGAGTTACTGCTGAGCCCACCACTACCCCAGGTTGGCCTGCTAAGAGTTACTGCTGAGCCCACCATCACCCCAGGTTGGCCTACTAAGAATTACCGATGAGCCCACCATTACCCCAGGTTGGCCTGCTAAGAGTTACTGCTGAGCCCACCACTACCCCAGGTTGGCCTGCTAAGAGTTACCGATGAGCCCACCATTACCCCAGGTTGGCCTGCTAAGAGTTACTGCTGAGCCCACCACTACCCCAGGTTGGCCTGCTAAGAGTTACTGCTGAGCCCACCACTACCCCAGGTTGGCCTGCTAAGAGTTACTGCTGAGCCCACCATTACCCCAGGTTGGCCTGCTAAGAGTTACTGCTGAGCCCACCATTACCCCAGGTTGGCCTGCTAAGAGTTACTGCTGAGCCCACCACTACCCCAGGTTGGCCTGCTAAGAGTTACTGCTGAGCCAACCATTACCCCAGGTTGGCCTGCTAAGAGTTACCGCTGAGCCCACCACTACCCCAGGTTGGCCTGCTAAGAGTTACCGCTGAGCCCACCACTACCCCAGGTTGGCCTGCTAAGAGTTACCGATGAGCCCACCATTACCCCAGGTTGGCCTGCTAAGAGTTACTGCTGAGCCCACCATTACCCCAGGTTAGCCTGCTAAGAGTTACTGCTGAGCCCACCATTACCCCAGGTTGGCCTGCTAAGAGTTACTGCTGAGCCCACCATTACCCCAGGTTGGCCTGCTAAGAGTTAGTGCTGAGCCCACCACTACCCCAGGTTGGCCTGCTAAGAGTTACTGCTGAGCCCACCATTACCCCAGGTTGGCCTACTAAGAGGTACCGATGAGCCCACCATTACCCCAGGTTGGCCTGCTAAGAGTTACTGCTGAGCCCACCTCTACCCCAGGTTGGCCTGCTAAGAGTTACCGATGAGCCCTCCATTACCCCATGTTGGCCTGCTAAGAGTTACTGCTGAGCCCACCATTACCCCAGGTTAGCCTGCTAAGAGTTACTGCTGAGCCCACCATTACCCCAGGTTGGCCTGCTAAGAGTTACTGCTGAGCCCACCATTACCCCAGGTTGGCCTGGTAAGAGTTACTGCTGAGCCCACCACTACCCCAGGTTGGCCTGCTAAGAGTTACTGCTGAGCCCACCACTACCCCAGGTTGGCCTGCTAAGAGTTACTGCTGAGCCCACCACTACCCCAGGTTGGCCTGCTAAGAGTTACTGCTGAGCCCACCACTACCCCAGGTTGGCCTGCTAAGAGTTACTGCTGAGCCCACCATTACCCCAGGTTGGCCTGCTAAGAGTTACTGCTGAGCCCACCATTACCCCAGGTTGGCCTGCTAAGAGTTACTGCTGAGCCCACCATTACCCCAGGTTGGCCTGCTAAGAGTTACTGCTGAGCCCACCATTACCCCAGGTTGGCCAGCTAAGAGTTACTGCTGAGCCCACCATTACCCCAGGTTGGCCTGCTAAGAGTTACTGCTGAGCCCACCACTACCCCAGGTTGGCCTGCTAAGAGTTACTGCTGAGCCCACCACTACCCCAGGTTGGCCTGCTAAGAGTTACTGCTGAGCCCACCATTACCCCAGGTTGGCCTACTAAGAGGTACCGATGAGCCCACCATTACCCCAGGTTGGCCTGCTAAGAGTTACTGCTGAGCCCACCATTACCCCAGGTTGGCCTGCTAAGAGTTACTGCTGAGCCCACCATTACCCCAGGTTGGCCTGCTAAGAGTTACTGCTGAGCCCACCACTACCCCAGGTTAGCCTGCTAAGAGTTACTGCTGAGAGGGATGGAGAGGGAGGCTAGACACCTGGGGTCTCCTCAGGGATCAACATCAGTCATCATAACGATGCATTTAGACAGAGGAATCACCTGATAAAGATCTCCTACAGCTGCGCTAACTGGCACAACAGATAACCTCCATCTATTTTGTCGCTGATTTGCATAATGTAGTTGTACAGCAGAGTGGTCACCAACATTTTCTGAGTCAAGAACACTTCCTGATGCAAGCCAAGATCTACAGCTTGGATTTCTTATTTCATTTTTTTTTTCAACGTGACTTAAAACCGTTAGCCTATTGCAACATTAAGCTAATAAACACAGTTCTGTAGCAGTGAGGTTTGTGCAGTAGGCTTTAAGACCAGTACATTATCATATCGGCTACGCTTGAATTGCCCTGCCAATGGAGTTCTTCTCAGATCATTTTGAAATTATGTAAATGTTTTGGGATGTGATCACACTGGTAATAGATCATTTGTTGATGGTCAGTCTGAGGTGAGGGAGCAGGGGTGACCTGACTCTCTGTCCCTCCGCTCTCTCACCTGACTCTCTGTCCCTCCGCTCTCTCACCTGACTCTCTGTCCCTCCGCTCTCTCACCTGACTCTCTGTCCCTCCGCTCTCTCACCTGACTCTCTGTCCCTCCGCTCTCTCACCTGACTCTCTGTCCCTCCGCTCTCTCACCTGACTCTCTGTCCCTCCGCTCTCTCACCTGACTCTCTGTCCCTCCGCTCTCTCACCTGACTCTCTGTCCCCCCGCTCTCTCACCTGACTCTCTGCTCTCTCACCTGACTCAGTCTTCCAGCTGATGGTGAAACTCAAGTCACACTGCATAATTTTTTGCCTCATGTTCCAATTCATGTTGTTACTCCTTTGACCAGAGAAAGTGAAATAACGATTTAAAAACAAGACACAAGCTACTAATAATAGGAACTCAAACTTATAAATACACTGTTACTGATAACAGCTGCAGTGCCGGTTGTAGCGTGAGTGGAAGTAGGGAGAACGAGCATTCTATGGTATACAAAAGTGCAGTAGCAGTGTGTTGGTAAAATAATTGGAGAAGCAAAGCCAGGAAGAAACAAAAACATATTACAAAACAAAGTTCTCGGTTGTGGCAGAATAAATTCAACCACACCTTTGTAGTTCTACCTTCAGGAATGCCTTAGAGATTAACCAGCTGTCAACCGGTGACCTGCCGGTTGGTGACCCTCCGGTTGCACAGCGATGACTTAAGACGGTGACGTGATTTCAATGACAAGCCAACATGGTACGACTTCGGTGAGGTGCTACACATTGACAAAAGCTGTGGTGAGTTTCCACCCCCCCATCCAGTGTTACATAAATCACATCCCTTCTCATTCTTCTTACCTGTTTGTACTCAGAGTTACCCATCATGCTTTGCACCGTGTAGATGATGGGGTCTCCCTTCATGGGCAGCAGGGGCTCCCAGCTCACCTCACAGACTGAAGACATGTCCTCCACACGCTCCACTCTGGGAGCTAGAGAGAGAAAGTACAACACGCTCAAAGATTAAGGCTGAAAAGTGAGGACAGTGAGGCTGAGGACAGTGAGGCTGAGGACAGTGAGGCTGAAAGGTGAGGACCGTGAGGCTGAAAGGTGAGGACCGTGAGCCTGAAAGGTGAGGACAGTGAAGCTGAGGACAGTGAGGCTGAAAGGTGAGGACAGTGAGGCTGAAAGGTGAGGACAATGAAGCTGAGGACAGTGAGGCTGAAAGGTGAGGACAATGAGGCTGAAAGCTGAGGACAATGAGGCTGAAAGGTGAGGACAGTGAGGCTGAAAGCTGAGGACAGTGAAGCTGAGGACAGTGAGGCTGAGGACAGTGAGGCTGAGGACAGTGAGGCTGAAAGGTGAGGACAGTGAGGCTGAAAGGTGAGGACAATGAGGCTGAAAGGTGAGGACAATGAGGCTGAAAGGTGAGGACAATGAGGCTGAAAGGTGAGGACAATGAGGCTGAAAGGTGAGTCAGGAAAAAGGTGAGAGGATGGGAGAGAACGGGACAGGAAGTGAGGTAAGAGGACGTGTGGAGGATAGAGGAGCTGAAAAGAGAGACGTACCTTTAATAGGGGCGGGCGGCGAGCGGGGGGTGGTGAAGGTGTAAACCGTGGAGAAGGGACCTTGGCCCGCCTCGTTGAAGGCCTGGATGCGGAACATGTACGAGGTACACTCATTGAGTCGCTGGACTTTGTGAGTGTGGCAGGGCCCTCTGTACAAGGAGACAAACCTGCAGAGGAGAGAGGGGACGGCAGGGGACGACAAGGGAGAGAGGGGACGACAAGGGAGAGAGGGGACGACAGGGGACGACAAGGGAGAGAGGGGACGGCAGGGAAGAGAGGGGACGGCAGGGGAGAGAGGGGACGACAGGGGAGAGAGGGGACGACAGGGGACGACAAGGGAGAGAGGGGACGGCAGGGGAGAGAGGGGACGGCAGGGGAGAGAGGGGACGGCAGGGGAGAGAGGGGACGGCAGGGGAGAGAGGGGACGGCAGGGGAGAGAGGGGACGACAAGGGAGAGAGGGGACGGCAGGGGAGAGAGGGGACGACAAGGGAGAGAGGGGACGGCAGGGGAGAGAGGGGACGGCAGGGGAGAGAGGGGACGGCAGGGGAGAGAGGGGACGACAAGGGAGAGAGGGGACGGCAGGGGAGAGAGGGGACGACAAGGAGAGAGGGGACGGCAGAGGACGACAGGGGAGAGGTATGAAACAGGTTGTCTGCCAGTCTCCTTATTTGAACATGGCAACACATTTAGTTGGAACCATTTCACTAAAACTGAAGGTTGCAGCTTCAAAAGCGGCACCGTATTAACACCTTTCTGCACCATATTAACACCTTTCTGCACCATATTAACACCTTTCTGCACCATATTAACACCTTTCTGCACCATATTAACACCTTTCTGCACCATATTAACACTTTTCTGCGCCATATTAACACCTTTCTGCACCATATTAACACCTTTCTGCACCATATCAACACCTTTCTGCCTGTCTGCACCATATTAACACCTTTCTGCACCATATCAACACCTTTCTGTCTGTCTGCACCATATTAACACCTTTCTGCCTGTCTGCACCATATCAACCTTTCTGCACCATATCAACACCTTTCTGTCTGTCTGCACCATATCAACCTTTCTGCACCATATCAACACCTTTCTGCCTGTCTGCACCATATCAACCTTTATGCACCATATCAACACCTTTCTGTCTGTCTGCACCATATCAAGACCTTTCTGTCTGTCTGCACCATATTAACACCTTTCTGCACCATATCAACACCTTTCTGTCTGTCTGCACCATATTAACACCTTTCTGCACCATATCAACACCTTTCTGTCTGTCTGCACCATATCAAGACTTTTCTGTCTGTCTGTCTGCACCATATCAACACCTTTCTGTCTGTCTGCACCATAGCAACAACTTTCTGCACCATATCAACACCTGTCTGCACCATATCAACACCTGTCTGCACCATATCAACACCTTTCTTCACCATATCAACACCATACCAACACCTTTCTGCCTGTCTGCACCATACCAACACCTGTCTGCACCATACCAACACCTTTCAGCCTGTCTGCACCATATTAACACCTGTCTTCCAGTTGATTTATTGTTCTGACATTGTGAGAATCCTGGGCACCTCTCTGATTCAGAGAGGAAGACATTTCAGTTGAACAACTGACTAGGTATCTCCCCCCCCTTTTCCTTTAGTCCTGGCAAAAACTAGTTGATAGTTTTGAGATCCTGAAGTTTGCACGCCAAACGGGCTGGTGGTCTATTCTATTGTCATGGACATTCTAAGCAACCAAGGTTGCTACGGAGACTAACTACTTCTCCTTTGTTACGTTTATAAATTGCCTGGCTGGGCTGTGGGACAGTGGATAATTCAAATGGAACTTAATAGGTATTACCCGGGAATTATGGTGAATAACTCCCTGCTATCAACCAATCAGCATCCAGGATTCATACAACCTGTTTTATAATGATAGTATATACACACCATATATTTCCATCCAGAGACTCCAGGCTAATGATATTGTGAGGTTTTACCAGGCTACCAACCTGCCTCTCTTGTCTTCCGTCTGCAGCTGGTACTGGAGGGCGTCTGAGGGCGTGGCCTTGGCCGGTCCGTCACCCCACTTCAGCCTGAGGGTCTGGTGGCTGAACGCAGTACACTCTAGCCGGGGGGGCTGGGGAGGGAGAGGTTTGGTCTTCAACTTAAAGGTGTGGCTAAACGGACCTGATCCTAGGTTGTTCAGAGCCTGGATACGAATCCTACAGAGAGATGAGAGGAAGAAAGAAAAATGTAGGGAGGAGAGCCAGAGAGATGGTTTAGAGGTGTGTATGAGGCAGAGTGTCTCTGTACCTGGTGTAGTGTGTGTGTGGTGTGTGTGTACCTGGTGTAGTGTGTGGTGTGTGTGTACCTGGTATAGTGTGTACACCCGGTGTAGTGTGTATGTGTATGTGTGTGTGTGTACCTGTAGCTGGTGTAGTGTGTGTGTGGTGTGTACCTGTAGCTGGTGTAGTGTGTGTGTGGTGTGTACCTGTAGCTGGTGTAGTGTGTGTGTGTGTACACCTGGTGTAGTGTGTGTGTGGTGTGTACCTGTAGCTGGTGTAGTGTGTGTGTGTACCTGTAGCTGGTGTAGTGTGTGTGTGTACACCTGGTGTAGTGTGTGTGTGTGTGTGTGTGTGTGTACCTGTAGCTGGTGTAGTGTGTACCTGTAGCTGGTGTAGTGTGTGTGTGTGTGTGTGTGTACACCTGGTGTAGTGTGTGTGTGTGTGTGTACCTGTAGCTGGTGTAGTGTGTGTGTGTGTGTGTGTGTGTGTGTGTGTACCTGTAGCTGGTGTCCGGTTGCAGATGCTGAATGATATACTTGGTGACTGGCCCGACAGAGATGGACTGTCTCTCTCCCAGGTCTATGAGGTAGGAGGAGATCTCAGCCCCGTGGTCGCACGGCGGCTCCCAACCAACAGCTACAATAATAACAACAATTTGAATATTATATAGTGCTTCTCAATCTCATTTCAATTCAATTAACTGTTTCCTTTTTTTTACCTTTATTTAACCAGGCAAGTCAGTTAAGAACAAATTCTTATTTTCAATGACGGCCTGGGAACTGTGGGTTAACTGCCTGTTCAGGGGCAGAACGACAGATTTGTACCTTGTCAGCTCGGGGGTTTGAACTTGCAACCTTCCGGTTACTAGTCCAACGCTCTAACCACTAGGCTACCCTGCCGCCTCTACACTCTAACCACTAGGCTACCCTGCCACCTACACACTCTAACCACTAGACTACCCTGCCTCCTCTACACTCTAACCACTAGACTACCCTGCCTCCTCCACACTCTAACCACTAGACTACCCTGCCGCCTCTACACTCTAACCACTAGACTACCCTGCCGCCTCTACACTCTAACCACTAGGCTACCCTGCCACCTCTACACTCTAACCACTAGGCTACCCTGCCACCTCTACACTCTAACCACTAGGCAACCTGCCGCCCCAGTTACTTTGGGAACGTCTGCAACAACACCTCTCGACACACCACACGGATACATTTTGTATTAAACCCTTATTTAACTAAATTTACTGAGAACACATTCTCATTTATAGCAACGACCTGGGGAATAGTTACAGGGGAGAGGAATGAACCAATTGGATGCTGGGGATGATTAGGCAACCGTGATGGTATGAGGGACAGCTTGGGAATTTAGTCAGGACACCAGGGTTAACACCCCTCCTCTTACGATAAGGGCCATGGGATCTTTAGTGACCAGACACACAGGGCAATGTCCCCAATCACTGCCCTGGGGCATTGGGATATATATATCTACAGTACCAGTCAAATGTTTGGACACACCTACTCATTCAAGGGTTGTTCTTTATTTTTTACTATTTTCTACATTGTAGAATAATAATGAAGACATCACAACTATGAAATAACACATACAGTGGGGCAAAAAAGTATTTAGTCAGCCAACAATTGTGCAAGTTCTCCCACTTAAAAAGATGACACTTAAACATGACAGACAAAATGAGAAAAAAAAATCCAGAAAATCACATTGTAGGATTTTTTATTAATTAATTTGCAAATTATGGTGGAAAATAAGTATGTGGTCAATAACAAAAGTTTATCTCAATACTTTGTTATATACCCTTTGTTGGCAATGACAGAGGTTAAACGTTTTCTGTAAGTCTTCACAAGGTTTTCACACACTGTTGCTGGTATTTTGGCCCATTCCTCCATGCAGATCTCCTCTAGAGCAGTGATGTTTTGGGGCTGTTGCTGGGCAACAAGGACTTTCAACTCCCTCCAAAGATTTTCTGGGGTTGAGGTTGAGAACTGAAGACTGACTAGGCCATTCCAGGACATTGAAATGCTTCTTACGAAGCCACTCCTTCGTTGCCCGGGCGGTGTGTTTGGGATCATTGTCATGCTGAAAGAACCAGCCACGTTTCATCTTCAATGCCCTTGCTGATGGAAGGAGGTTTTCATTCAAAATCTCACGATACATGGCCCCATTCATTCTTTCCTTTACACGGATCAGTCGTCCTGGTCCCTTTACAGAAAAACAGCCCCAAAGCATGATGTTTCCACCCCCATGATTCACAGTAGGTATGATGTTCTTTGGATGCAACTCAGCATTCTTTGTCCTCCAAACACGACGAGTTGAGTTTTTACCAGAAAGTTATATTTTGGTTTCATCTGACCATATGACATTCTCCTCGTCTTCTTCTGGATCATCCAAATGCTCTCTAGCAAACTTCAGACGGGCCTGGACATGTACTGGCTTAAGCAGGGGGACATGTCTGGCACTGCAGGATTTGATTCCCTGGCGGCGTAGTGTGTTACTGATGGTAGGCTTTGTTACTTTGGTCCCAGCTCTCTGCAGGTCATTAACTAGGTCCCCCCGTGTGGTTCTGGGATTTTTGCTCACCGTTCTTGTGATCATTTTGACCCCACGGGGTGAGATCTTGCGTGGAGCCCCAGATCGAGGGAGATTATCAGTGGTCTTGTATGTCTTCCATTTCCTAATAATTGCTCCCACAGTTGATTTCTTCAAATCAAGCTGCTTACCTATTGCAGATTCAGTCTTCCCAGCCTGGTGCAGGTCTACAATTTTGTTTCTGGTGTCCTTTGACAGCTCTTTGGTCTTGGCCATAGTGGAGTTTGGAGTGTGACTGTTTGAGGTTGTGGACAGGTGTATTTTATACTGATAACAAGTTCAAACAGGTGCCATTAATACAGGTAACGAGTGGAGGACAGAGGAGCTTCTTAAAGAAGAAGTTACAGGTCTGTGAGAGCCAGAAATCTTGCTTGTTTGTAGGTGTTGTAGATCTGCATGGAGGAATGGGCCAAAATACCAGCAACAGTGTGTGAAAACCTTGTGAAGACTTACAGAAAACATTTGACCTCTGTCATTGCCAACAAAGGGTTTATAACAAAGGATTGAGATAAACTTTTGTTATTGACCAAATACTTATTTTCCACCATAATTTGCAAATAAATTCATTAAAAATCCTACAATGTGATTTTCTGGATTTTTCTCCCCTCATTTTGTCTGTCATAGTTGAAGTGTACCTATGATGAAAATTACAGGATTCTCATTTTTTTAAGTGGGAGAACTTGCACAATTGGTGGCTGACAAAATATTTTTTTGCCCCAATCATGTAGTAACCAAAAATCGATATATTTTATATTTGAGATTCTTCAAATAGCCACCCTTTGCCTTGATGACAGCTTTGCACACTCTTGGCATTCTCTCAACCAGCTTCATGAGGAATGACTTTTACAACAGTCTTGAAGGAGTTCCCACATATGCTGAGCACTTGTTGGCTGCTTTTCATTCACTCTGTGGTCCAACTCATCCCAAACCATCTCAATTGGGTTGAGGTCGGGGGATTGTGGAGGCCAGGTCATCTGATGCAGCACTCCATCACTCTCCTTCTTGGTCAAATAGCCCTTACCAAGTCTGGAGGTGTGTTGGGTCATTTTCCTGTTAAAAAAACAAATGATAGTCCCACTAAGCCCAAACCAGATGAGATGGTGTACAAAGCTTCTACCCCCAAGCCATAAGACTGCTGAACAATTAAATAGCCAATTGGCAATGCCCCTTTTTTACACTGCTGCTACTCGGTGTATGTTACCTACGCATAGTCACTTCACCCCCAACAACAAGTACAAATTACCTCAACTAACCTGTACCCCCGCACCCTGACTCTGTACCGGTACCCCCAGTATATAGCCTCCACATTGACTCTGTACCGGTACCCCCGGTATATAGCCTCCACATTGACTCTGTACCGGTACCCCCGGTATATAGCCTCCACATTGACTCTGTACCGGTACCCCCTGTATATAGCCTCCACATTGACTCTGTACCGGTACCCCCGGTATATAGCCTCCACATTGACTCTGTACCGGTACCCCCCGGTATATAGCCTCCACATTGACTCTGTACCGGTACCCCCTGTATATAGCCTCCACATTGACTCTGTACCGTAATACCCTGTATATAGCCTCCACATTGACTCTGTACCGTAATACCCTGTATATAGCCTCCACATTGACTCTGTACCGTAATACCCTGTATATAGCCTCCACATTGACTCTGTACCGTAATACCCTGTATATAGCCTCCACATTAACTCTGTACCGTAATACCCTGTATAAAGACTCGTTATTCTTATTGTGTTACTTTTTATTCTTCGTTTTTATTTTAGTCTACTGTACTTGGTAAATATTTTCTTCTTCTTGAACTGCACTGTTGGTTAAGGGCTTGTCAGTCAGCATTTCACGGTAAAGTCTATACTTGTTGTATTCAGTGGCATGTGACAAATACAGTTTGATTTGAAGAGCAAACCAGATGGGATGGCGTATCGCTGGTTAAGTGATAGTCATGCTGGTTAAGTGTGCCTTAAATTCTAAATAAATCACTGACAGTGTCACCAGTGTCAGTGCTGGTTAAGTGTGCCTTAAATTCTAAATAAATCACTGACAGTGTCACCAGCAAAGCACCATTACACCTCCTCCTCCATGCTTCACATTGGGAACAACACATGCTGAGATCATCCGTTCACCTACTCTGCATCTCACAAAGACATGGCGGTTGGAACCAAAAATCTCAAATTTGGACTCACCAGACCAAAGCACAGATTTTCATCAGTCTAATGTCCATTGCTCGTGTTTCTTGGCCCAAGCAAGTCTCTTCTACTTATTGGTGTCCTTTAGAAGTGGTTTCTTTGCAGCAATTCAACCATGAAGGCCTGATTCACACAGTCTCCTCTGAACAGTTGATGTTGAGATGTGTCTGTTACTTGAACTCTGTGAAGCATTTATTTGGGCTGCAATTTCTGAGACTGGTAACTCTAATGAACGTATCCTCTGCAGCAGAGGTAACTCTGGGTCTTCCATTCCTGTGGCGGTCCTCATGAGAGACAGGTAACTCTAATGAACGTATCCTCTGCAGCAGAGGTAACTCTGGGTCTTCCTTTCCTGTGGCGGTCCTCATGAGAGCCAGTTTTCATCACAGCGCTTGATGGTTTTTGCGACTGCACTTTGAAGAAATGTTCAAAGTTTACGTATTGTTGGAATCAGCTAAACTTTGAACATTGAGATATTAAATGAAATATAGGAAATGAAAGAGACTGGGTGTTATGTTAGAAGTTAATGGTTCTCAGAAGACAGAAGGCTTTGGAATGTGTTTGATGGAGGAGAGGACAGTGATGTGATGATACAGGGGAGACAGATGGACATCTGGGTATTAGGTGAAGGAGGGGTTGAGGTCAGGAGGAGAGGAGAGCGATGTGTTGATACAGGGAGACAGATGGACATCTGGGTAATAGGTGAAGGAGGGGTTGAGGTCAGGAGGTGAGGACAGTGATGTGTTGATACAGGGGAGACAGATGAAGGAGGGGTTGAGGTCAGGAGGAGAGGAGATCGATGTATTGATACAGGGGAGACAGATGGACATCTGTGTATTAGATGAGAGGTTGAGGTCAGGACAGATTCTCTTAAGAGTAATACATGTTCGGAATCCTGTTACCCTCTTTATTAGCTTCCTGTAGAGCCATAAAAGGATTGGAGAGAAAGGGGAGTGTCATAAGTAGGATGTATATAAACTGAAGTCTGAAATGTTTTGATGTCCGTTTTCAGCTGTTCAGAACCTTTGGGAAGAATAAGCGTCTCTAGTGTCCGTCGGTTATTTGAAAAATAAGACCCCAACAGTATTGACTGACCTTCATGTGTTAAAGTAATGATGGACTGTCATTTCTCTCTGCTTATTTGAGCTGTTCTTACCATAATATGGACTTCCGTCTTTTACCAATTATCTTCTGTATACCACCCCTACCTGGTCACAACACAACTGATTGGCTCAAACGCATTAAGAAGGAGAGATATTCCACAAATGAACTTTTAACAAGGCACATATCTTAATTGAAATGCATTCCAGGTGACTACCTCATGAAGCTGGTTGAGAGAATGCCACGCTTGTGCAAAGCTGTCATCAAGGCAAAGGGGTGGCTACTTTGAAGAATCTCAAATATAAAATAAATGTTGATTTGTTTAACACTTTTTTTTTAGTTACTACATGATTCCATGTGTGTTATTTCATAGTGTTGATGTCTTCACTATTATTCTACAATGTAGAAAATAACCAAAATAAAGAGAAACCCTTGAATGAGTAGGAGTCTAAACTTTTGACTGGTACTGTATATATATATATTTTTAAATGAGGCTTTACAACATTCAACAAGACAAACAAAACAATGACAAACCAAACTGACCTAGACAAGTGGAGGGGGAGTAGAGAGGAGGCGTGGGGGGTCCATCTTCCTCCTCCTCCTCCTCCTCTTCCTCCTCCTCTTCCTCCTGGTCAGTGGAGGTGTGGTATCCCCGTAGCTCCGCCTCTTTGAGGGCATGGACACTGCTGACGGCCGCAGGTACAGAAGGAGGAGTTTGACAGAGGACAGCCTCACTGAACAGACCTACGCCAGCCACGTTCACAGCCTGGAGATGAGATGATACAGAAGAAACACAGGCTGTTAATGCCGTGACACAAGGAGTCTGTCTTCACTGCCAGACAACTAGGATTATGTTTTCGACACTGTCAGTTTCCTATTTTTCCCTGGATTTGATTTGATGTAATCGGAAGATACTAGCTACATTATATATGTATATACAAAAAGTATGTGGACACCCCTTCAAATGAGTGGATTCGGGCCATTTCAGCCACACCCGTTGCTGACAGGTGTATAAACTCGAGTACACAGCCATGCAATCTCCATAGACAAACATTGGCAGTAGAATGGCTCATACTGAAGAGCTCAGTGACTTTCAACGTGGCACCGTCATAGGATACCACCTTTCCTACGAGTCACATTTCTGCCCTGCTAGAGCTGCCCCGGTCAACTGTAAGTGCTGTTATTGTGAAGTGGAAATATCTCGGAGCAACAATGGCTCAGCCGCAAACTCAGCCACACAAGCTCAGAACGAGAAAACAGAGTTTGTTAAAAATCCTCTATCCTCGGTTGCAACATTCACTTCCAAGTTCCAAACCGCCTCTGGAAGCAACATCAGCACAGTAACTATTCGTCGGGAGCTTCATGAAATGGGTTTCCATGGCCGAGCAGCAGCACATTAGCCTAAGATCACCATGCCCAATGCCAAGCGTCGACTGGAGTGGTGTAAAGCTCAACGCTATTGGACTCTGGAGCAGTGGAAACACGTTGTTTGGAGTGATGAATCAGCCTTCACCATCTGGCAGTCCGACGGAAGAATCTGGGTTTGGCGGATGGCAGAAGAACGTTATTTGGCCAATGCATAGTGCCAACTGTAAAGTTTGGTGGAGGAAGAATAATGGTCTGGGGCTGTTTTTCATGGTTCGGGCCCCTTAGATCCAGTGAAGGGACATCTTAATGCTACAGCATACAATGATATTCTAGACGATTCTGTGCATCCAACTTTGTGGCAACAGATAGGTGAAGGCCCTTTCCTGTTTCAGCATGACAACGCCCCCGTGCACAAAGCGAGGTCCATACAGAAATGGTTTGTCAATATCGGTGTGGAAGAACTTGACTGGCCTTCACAGAGCCCTCACCTCAACCCCATCGAACACCTTTAGGATGAATTGGAACACCGACTGTGAGCCAGGCCTTATCGCCCAACATCAGTGTTCCCGACCTCACTAATGCTCGTGGCTGAATGGAAGCAAGGCACCGCAGCAATGTTCCAACATCTAGTGGAAAGCCTTCCCAGAAGAGTGGAGGCTGTTATAGCAGCAATGTTCCAACATCTAGTGGAAAGCCTTCCCAGAAGAGTGGAGGCTGTTATAGCAGCAAAGGGAGGACCAACTCTATATTAATGACCATGATTTTGTAATGAGATGTGTGACCAGCAGGTGTCAACATAGCTTTGGTCACATAGTGTATCTGTGCCTTGGGTGTTGTCTATCCTTAGCAGCTAGGGAACCAAATGTATAGTTGTAATGGCCACTTTGGACCACTAGGTGGTAGTGAGTGTACACCAGTCTCCAGCTCTGCCTCCAACTCCTCACTGTATGGTGCCTCACATACTCTTGTAGATCAGGGGTCCCCAATCACATTTAGGAACAATTTTTCCTTGAGCGGAAGGCTGGGGTGCCTGAACATGGTAATAAATCATTTGGAAAATGCGAATTGACCGCAACAATCCCAAACAGATATAATATTTGAGAAAAACAAAATAATTTCCAACCTTGATTACATTGGGATAAGATTACAAATCTCTATTTGTGTGTCGGAACCGGTTTCCTAAAATAAAACCACTGAGCTCATTTCCTGGTGATTTTACGTCCAAAAATAGTGCTTTAATAAAATATTCACACTCCTTAACTGATTCCACCTTTGTTGTGTTACCGCCTGAATATAAAATGGATTAAATCGAGGTGAACAACAACCAATTTTACAGAGTTTGTATAATTTTATAAAGAAAAATGGGCAAATATTGTCCAATCCAGGTGTGGAAAGCTCTTAGAGACTTACCCAGAAAGACTCACAGCTGTAATCGATCTTAGAGACTTACCCAGAGAGACTCACAGCTGTAATCACTCTTAGAGACTTACCCAGAAAGACTCACAGCTGTAATCACTCTTAGAGACTCACCCAGAAAGACTCACAGCTGTAATCACTCTTAGAGACTTACCCAGAAAGACTCACAGCTGTAATCGCTCTTAGAGACTCACCCAGAAAGACTCACAGCTGTAATCGCTCTTAGAGACTTACCCAGAAAGACTCACAGCTGTAATCACTCTTAGAGACTCACCCAGAAAGACTCACAGCTGTAATCGCTCTTAGAGACTTACCCAGAAAGACTCACAGCTGTAATCACTCTTAGAGACTCACCCAGAAAGACTCACAGCTGTAATCACTCTTAGAGACTCACCCAGAAAGACTCACAGCTGTAATCACTCTTAGAGACTTACCCAGAAAGACTCACAGCTGTAATCGCTCTTAGAGACTTACCCAGAAAGACTCACAGCTGTAATCACTCTTAGAGACTCACCCAGAAAGACTCACAGCTGTAATCGCTCTTAGAGACTTACCCAGAAAGACTCACAGCTGTAATCGCTCTTAGAGACTTACCCAGAAAGACTCACAGCTGTAATCACTCTTAGAGACTCACCCAGAAAGACTCACAGCTGTAATCACTCTTAGAGACTCACCCAGAAAGACTCACAGCTGTAATCGCTCTTAGAGACTTACCCAGAAAGACTCACAGCTGTAATCACTCTTAGAGACTCACCCAGAAAGACTCACAGCTGTAATCACTCTTAGAGACTTACCCAGAAAGACTCACAGCTGTAATCACTTCCAAAGATGATTTTAACATGTATTGACTCAGGGGTGTGAATACTTAAAGATAAATAACACTTTAAAAAAAAAAACATTTTATTACATTTAAAACAGACTGTTTAAAATAGAGATCAGCCCGTAAATGGAGGCCGCTGAAGTCTGAATCACGTGAGGGTGGAAGACAGTCAACTGACAGACCTGTTGGGGAATGCTTGGCGTGTTAGCTGGTTAGAAGGCCGAGCCACAAACCGCTAAAACATGGCATCCTGCAGAAAACTACGTGTTGAGACGAACATGGTGGCGAATTCATCAAAGAAGTGCCAGTAGCATGGCTAATCTCATGAAGGAGATAAAGAGACTAGGAATATAGATGGAAAAAATATGGACCAAATGAAGATGACTATTAAAAAAAAAAAAAGCTAGCTACCGAGAACAGCAATAACAGAAACACCTAACCGCTAAAACATGGCATCAATACACCACCAGATTACCCTGGTGTAGAGGAGATATCTTTAATACAACACCAGATTACCCTGGTGTAGAGGAGATATCTTTAATACAACACCAGATTACCCTGGTGTAGAGGAGATATCTTTAATACAACACCAGATTACCCTGGTGTAGAGGAGATATCTTTAATACAACACCAGATTACCCTGGTGTAGAGGAGATATCTTTAATACAACACCAGATTACCCTGGTGTAGAGGAGATATCTTTAATACAACACCAGATTACCCTGGTGTAGAGGAGATATCTTTAATACAACACCAGATTACCCTGGTGTAGAGGAGATATCTTTAATACAACACCAGATTACCCTGGTGTAGAGGAGATATCTTTAATACAACACCAGATTACCCTGGTGTAGAGGAGATATCTTTAATACAACACCAGATTACCCTGGTGTAGAGGAGATATCTTTAATACAACACCAGATTACCCTGGTGTAGAGGAGATATCTTTAATACAACACCAGATTACCCTGGTGTAGAGGAGATATCTTTAATACAACACCAGATTACCCTGGTGTAGAGGAGATATCTTTAATACACATTACCTGTGTAGGATTACCCAGATTACCCTGGTGTAGAGGAGATATCTTTAATACAACACCAGATTACCCTGGTGTAGAGGAGATATCTTTAATACAACACCAGATTACCCTGGTGTAGAGGAGATATCTTTAATACAACACCAGATTACCCTGGTGTAGAGGAGATATCTTTAATACAACACCAGATTACCCTGGTGTAGAGGAGATATCTTTAATACAACACCAGATTACCCTGGTGTAGAGGAGATATCTTTAATACAACACACCAGATTACCCTGGTGTAGAGGAGATATCTTTAATACAACACACCAGATTACCCTGGTGTAGAGGAGATATCTTTAATTCAACACCAGATTACCCTGGTGTAGAGCAGATATCTTTAATACAACACACCAGATTACCCTGGTGTAGAGGAGATATCTTTAATACAACACACCAGATTACCCTGGTGTAGAGGAGATATCTTTAATACAACACCAGATTACCCTGGTGTAGAGGAGATATCTTTAATACAACACCAGATTACCCTGGTGTAGAGGAGATATCTTTAATACAACACCAGATTACCCTGGTGTAGAGGAGATATCTTTAATACAACACCAGATTACCCTGGTGTAGAGGAGATATCTTTAATACAACACCAGATTACCCTGGTGTAGAGGAGATATCTTTAATACAACACACCAGATTACCCTGGTGTAGAGGAGATATCTTTAATACAACACCAGATTACCCTGGTGTAGAGGAGATATCTTTAACACACCAGATTACCCTGGTGTAGAGGAGATATCTTTAATACAACACCAGATTACCCTGGTATAGAGGAGATATCTTTAATACAACACCAGATTACCCTGGTGTAGAGGAGATATCTTTAATACAACACCAGATTACCCTGGTGTAGAGGAGATATCTTTAATACAACACCAGATTACCCTGGTGTAGAGGAGATATCTTTAATACAACACCAGATTACCCTGGTGTAGAGGAGATATCTTTAATACAACACCAGATTACCCTGGTGTAGAGGAGATATCTTTAATACAACACCAGATTACCCTGGTGTAGAGGAGATATCTTTAATACAACACCAGATTACCCTGGTGTAGAGGAGATATCTTTAATACAACACCAGATTACCCTGGTGTAGAGGAGATATCTTTAATACAACACCAGATTACCCTGGTGTAGAGGAGATATCTTTAATACAACACCAGATTACCCTGGTGTAGAGGAGATATCTTTAATACAACACCAGATTACCCTGGTGTAGAGGAGATATCTTTAATACAACACCAGATTACCCTGGTGTAGAGGAGATATCTTTAATACAACACCAGATTACCCTGGTGTAGAGGAGATATCTTTAATACAACACCAGATTACCCCGGTGTAGAGGAGATATCTTTAATACAACACCAGATTACCCTGGTGTAGAGGAGTTATCTTTAATACAACACACCAGATTACCCTGGTATAGAGGAGATATCTTTAATACAACACCAGATTACCCTGGTGTAGAGGAGATATCTTTAATACAACACCAGATTACCCTGGTGTAGAGGAGATATCTTTAATACAACACCAGATTACCCTGGTGTAGAGGAGATATCTTTAATACAACACCAGATTACCCTGGTGTAGAGGAGATATCTTTAATACAACACCAGATTACCCTGGTGTAGAGGAGTTATCTTTAATACAACACCAGATTACCCTGGTGTAGAGGAGATATCTTTAATACAACACCAGATTACCCTGGTGTAGAGGAGATATATTTAATACAACACCAGATTACCCTGGTGTAGAGGAGATATCTTTAATACAACACCAGATTACCCTGGTGTAGAGGAGATATCTTTAATACAACACCAGATTACCCTGGTGTAGAGGAGATATCTTTAACACACCAGATTACCCTGGTGTAGAGGAGATATCTTTAATACAACACCAGATTACCCTGGTGTAGAGGAGTTATCTTTAATACAACACCAGATTACCCTGGTGTAGAGGAGATATCTTTAATACAACACCAGATTACCCTGGTGTAGAGGAGATATCTTTAATACAACACCAGATTACCCTGGTGTAGAGGAGATATCTTTAACACACCAGATTACCCTGGTGTAGAGGAGTTATCTTTAATACAACACCAGATTACCCTGGTGTAGAGGAGATATCTTTAATACAACACCAGATTACCCTGGTGTAGAGGAGATATCTTTAATACAACACCAGATTACCCTGGTGTAGAGGAGATATCTTTAATACAACACCAGATTACCCTGGTATAGAGGAGATATCTTTAATACAACACACCAGATTACCCTGGTATAGAGGAGATATCTTTAATACAACACCAGATTACCCTGGTATAGAGGAGATATCTTTAATACAACACCAGATTACCCTGGTGTAGAGGAGATATCTTTAATACAACACCAGATTACCCTGGTGTAGAGGAGATATCTTTAATACAACACCAGATTACCCTGGTGTAGAGGAGATATCTTTAATACAACACCAGATTACCCTGGTGTAGAGGAGATATCTTTAATACAACACCAGATTACCCTGGTGTAGAGGAGTTATCTTTAATACAACACCAGATTACCCTGGTGTAGAGGAGATATCTTTAATACAACACCAGATTACCCTGGTGTAGAGGAGATATCTTTAATACAACACCAGATTACCCTGGTGTAGAGGAGATATCTTTAATACAACACCAGATTACCCTGGTGTAGAGGAGATATCTTTAATACAACACCAGATTACCCTGGTGTAGAGGAGATATCTTTAATACAACAGGGTAATCTGGTGTTGTATTAAAGATAACTCCTCTCCGCACACTACTCATTGAGAAAGACACTAAATTTGTTTTATTGCTACTGTAGGTAGCATTGAGTAGCGCTAGTCAGCTGGACCTGGGACAAAATATCCCCTATAGCTTGGTCTATAGCTTGGTCTATAGCTTGGTCTATAGCTTGGTCTATAGCTTGTCCTATAGCTTGTCCTATAGCTTGTCCTATAGCTTGGTCTATAGCTTGGTCTATAGCTTGTCCTATAGCTTGTCCTATAGCTTGTCCTATAGCTTGGTCTATAGCTTGGTCTATAGCTTGGTCTATAGCTTGGTCTATAGCTTGGTCTATAGCTTGGTCTATAGCTTGTTCTCCAGCTTGTCCTATAGCTTGTCCTATAGCTTGGTCTATAGCTTGGTCTATTGCTTGGTCTATTGCTTGTCCTATAGCTTGTCCTATAGCTTGTCCTATAGCTTGTCCTATAGCTTGTCCTATAGCTTGTCCTATAGCTTGTCCTATAGCTTGTCCTATAGCTTGTTCTCCAGCTTGTTCTCCAGCTTGTTCTCCAGCTTGTTCTCCAGCTTGTTCTCCATCGTCTTTTTAAATAGTTAACCAACGTGTTTTCAGCACTTTCATTTCCCTGACTGATCAAAACTCATTTTCACATGGCTCTCTGTCGTCTCTCTGTCGTCTCTCTGTCGTCTCTCTGTCGTCTCTCTCTCGTCTCTCTCTCTCGTCTCTCTCTCTCGTCTCTCTCTCTCTCGTCTCTCTCTCTCTCGTCTCTCTCTCTCTCGTCTCTCTCTCGTCTCTCTGTCGTCTCTCTGTCGTCTCTCTGTCGTCTCTCTGTCGTCTCTCTGTCGTCTCTCTCTCTCGTCTCTCTCTCTCGTCTCTCTGTCGTCTCTCTGTCGTCTCTCTCTGTCGTCTCTCTGTCGTCTCTCTCTCTCGTCTCTCTCTCGTATCTCTGTCGTATCTCTGTCGTATCTCTGTCGTCTCCGCAGCAGAAATATGGTCAGCAATATGCTTGAAACATCAAATCGCAATAAAATCTCAGTATGAAAATAATATCGTTTTGTGCTCAGCACTACTTGTGACAGGGAGATAGTACCGGGTAACCTTTCTGTACTGCTGTCTGGACTCACCTGTAGATAGAAAGTGGTACGCTATAGTAACAGAAATCTGGACTCACCTGTAGATAGAAAGTGGTACGCTATAGTAACAGAAATCTGGACTCACCTGTAGATAGAAAGTGGTACGCTATAGTAACAGAAATCTGGACTCACCTGAACCCGGCAGAAGTAGTTGGTGGCGGGCAGCAGTCCCTTGACCTCGTGGGTGAGGCTGGCACCGCTGAAACACACCTGCATAGTGCCCTGCGCTGCCCCCCACTCCACACGGTACTCTGAGACGACCCCCCCGTTACATGCTGGAGCCTGGGGAGGGGAGGGGAGGGGAGGGGAGGGGAGGGGAGGGGAGAGGAGAGGAGAGGAGAGGAGAGGAGAGGAGAGGAGAGGAGAGGAGGAAAATAGAGGAGCTGTGGTGAGACTGTTAAACACCACAGGATCCATTGATTGATTGGTTCAACACAGACAAAACGTCCGTTTTGATTTAACAGGATGATTTCATGTTGTAGTACAAACCACGTAGAACAGAAGTCACAGGTGTTGTGTTCCTACCTCCCAGCTGACCACAGCCACAGTAGGGGACTTGCAGGTGATGTGAGGGGCCTTACAGGGCTCTGGAGCCCCGGGGCCCATGGTCACCTCACAATGCTCTGACAGGGGTCCGTACTAACACACACACACAACCAAAATACACACACTCATTAGACAGTCAAACTTTCTTTAGTGACACAACTTACAGGAATTGAGGAAATATGGAGGAGAGATTCAGAGAAAGACTAAATTCACTTTTTTGTTCACACCTGAAACATATTTAGTCAAACCTACACACTGACCAAGACTATTGTGTATTATTTATGAACCAACAAAGTGGAGTTCAGTTTTCCCAGCATTCAAGGGATAAAACAAGTCATCGTCTCACCCCAGCCTTGTTGGCGGCCCGAAGGCGGAAGCTGTACGTCCGTCCCGGCAGCAGACTACCCACGGTGCAGTCGACCTCCGAACCTTGGTACACCTCCCTGACCTCCTCTTGACCTGTTGACCCCTGAGGACCAGCGCCACACACCTCCACACTATAGACCGACACCGGGCTGCCACCGCCCACACACGGCGGTCCTGGGAGAGACACACGTATACCAATTAGTTTATTTCATCTTTCAGATTCCAGATTATGCTCATTACGATGATACATTTCTAAAATAGCAGCACATATAATTACAAAGATCAACAAAATTAGCGTTGGCCACTCTGTCTTCAGACAACAGACAGCTTGACAACAGACAGCTTGACAACAGACTGCTTGACAACAGACTGCCTTCAGACAACAGACTGCCTTCAGACAACAGACTGCCTTCAGACAACAGACTGCCTTCAGACAACAGACAGCTTGACAACAGACAGCGTTGGCCACTCTGTCTTCAGACAACAGACAGCTTGACAACAGACAGCTTGACAACAGACTGCTTGACAACAGACAGCGTTGGCCACTCTGTCTTCAGACAACAGACAGCTTGACAACAGACAGCGTTGGCCACTCTGTCTTCAGACAACAGACAGCTTGACAACAGACAGCGTTGGCCACTCTGTCTTCAGACAACAGACAGCTTGACAACAGACAGCGTTGGCCACTCTGTCTTCAGACAACAGACTGCTTGACAACAGACAGCGTTGGCCACTCTGTCTTCAGACAACAGACTGCTTGACAACAGACAGCTTGACAACAGACTGCTTGACAACAGACTGCTTGACAACAGACAGCTTGACAACAGACAGCTTGACAACAGACTGCTTGACAACAGACTGCTTGACAACAGACTGCTTGACAACAGACTGCCTTCAGACAACAGACAGCTTGACAACAGACAGCGTTGGCCACTCTGTCTTCAGACAACAGACAGCTTGACAACAGACAGCGTTGGCCACTCTGTCTTCAGACAACAGACAGCTTGACAACAGACAGCGTTGGCCACTCTGTCTTCAGACAACAGACAGCTTGACAACAGACAGCTTGACAACAGACAGCGTTGGCCACTCTGTCTTCAGACAACAGACTGCTTGACAACAGACAGCGTTGGCCACTCTGTCTTCAGACAACAGACTGCTTGACAACAGACTGCTTGACAACAGACTGCTTGACAACAGACAGCTTGACAACAGACAGCTTGACAACAGACTGCTTGACAACAGACTGCTTGACAACAGACTGCCTTCAGACAACAGACAGCTTGACAACAGACAGCGTTGGCCACTCTGTCTTCAGACAACAGACTGCTTGACAACAGACAGCGTTGGCCACTCTGTCTTCAGACAACAGACTGCTTGACAACAGACAGCGTTGGCCACTCTGTCTTCAGACAACAGACTGCTTGACAACAGACAGCTTGACAACAGACAGCTTGACAACAGACTGCTTGACAACAGACAGCTTGACAACAGACTGCTTGACAACAGACTGCTTGACAACAGACTGCTTGACAACAGACTGCCTTCAGACAACAGACAGCTTGACAACAGACAGCGTTGGCCACTCTGTCTTCAGACAACAGACAGCTTGACAACAGACAGCGTTGGCCACTCTGTCTTCAGACAACAGACAGCTTGACAACAGACAGCTTGACAACAGACTGCTTGACAACAGACTGCTTGACAACAGACTGCTTGACAACAGACTGCTTGACAACAGACAGCTTGACAACAGACAGCTTGACAACAGACAGCTTGACAACAGACAGCTTGACAACAGACTGCTTGACAACAGACTGCTTGACAACAGACTGCTTGACAACAGACTGCCTTCAGACAACAGACAGCTTGACAACAGACTGCTTGGCAACAGACTGCTTGACAACAGACTGCTTGACAACAGACTGCCTTCAGACAACAGACAGCTTGACAACAGACAGCTTGACAACAGACTGCTTGACAACAGACAGCTTGACAACAGACAGCTTGACAACAGACTGCTTGACAACAGACTGCCTTCAGACAACAGACAGCTTGACAACAGACAGCTTGACAACAGACAGCTTGACAACAGACTGCTTGACAACAGACTGCTTGACAACAGACTGCCTTCAGACAACAGACAGCTTGACAACAGACAGCTTGACAACAGACTGCTTGACAACAGACTGCTTGACAACAGACAGCTTGACAACAGACTGCCTTCAGACAACAGACAGCTTGACAACAGACAGCTTGACAACAGACAGCTTGACAACAGACTGCTTGACAACAGACTGCTTGACAACAGACTGCCTTCAGACAACAGACTGCCTTCAGACAACAGACTGCTTGACAACAGACTGCTTGACAACAGACAGCTTGACAACAGACAGCTTGACAACAGACTGCTTGACAACAGACTGCTTGACAACAGACTGCCTGACAACAGACTGCTTGACAACAGACTGCTTGACAACAGACTGCTTGACAACAGACTGCTTGACAACAGACTGCTTGACAACAGACTGCCTTCAGACAACAGACTGCCTTCAGACAACAGACTGCCTTCAGACAACAGACTGCTTGACAACAGACTGCTTGACAACAGACTGCTTGACAACAGACTGCTTGACAACAGACTGCTTGACAACAGACTGCTTGACAACAGACTGCCTTCAGACAACAGACTGCTTGACAACAGACTGCTTGACAACAGACTGCTTGACAACAGACTGCTTGACAACAGACTGCTTGACAACAGACTGCTTGACAACAGACTGCTTGACAACAGACTGCCTTCAGACAACAGACTGCCTTCAGACAACAGACTGCTTGACAACAGACTGCTTGACAACAGACTGCTTGACAACAGACTGCTTGACAACAGACTGCTTGACAACAGACTGCCTTCAGACAACAGACTGCTTGACAACAGACTGCTTGACAACAGACTGCTTGACAACAGACTGCTTGACAACAGACTGCTTGACAACAGACTGCTTGACAACAGACTGCTTGACAACAGACTGCCTTCAGACAACAGACTGCCTTCAGACAACAGACTGCTTGACAACAGACTGCTTGACAACAGACTGCTTGACAACAGACTGCTTGACAACAGACTGCCTTCAGACAACAGACTGCTTGACAACAGACTGCTTGACAACAGACTGCTTGACAACAGACTGCTTGACAACAGACTGCCTTCAGACAACAGACTGCTTGACAACAGACTGCTTGACAACAGACTGCTTGACAACAGACTGCTTGACAACAGACTGCTTGACAACAGACTGCTTGACAACAGACTGCTTGACAACAGACTGCTTGACAACAGACTGCTTGACAACAGACTGCTTGACAACAGACTGCTTGACAACAGACTGCTTGACAACAGACTGCTTGACAACAGACTGCTTGACAACAGACTGCTTGACAACAGACTGCTTGACAACAGACAGCTTGACAACAGACAGCTTGACAACAGACTGCTTGACAACAGACTGCCTTCAGGTAACAGACAGCTTGACAACAGACTGCTTGACAACAGACTGCCTTCAGGTAACAGACTGCTTGACAACAGACGGCCTTCAGGTAACAGACTGCTTGACAACAGACTGCCTTCAGGTAACAGACTGCTTGACAACAGACTGCCTTCAGGTAACAGACTGCTTGACAACAGACTGCCTTCAGGTAACAGACTGCTTGACAACAGACTGCCTTCAGGTAACAGACTGCTTGACAACAGACTGCCTTCAGGTAACAGACTGCTTGACAACAGACTGCCTTCAAGTAACAGACTGCTTGACAACAGACTGCCTTCAAGTAACAGACTGCTTGACAACAGACTGCCTTCAGGTAACAGACTGCTTGACAACAGACTGCCTTCAAGTAACAGACTGCTTGACAACAGACTGCCTTCAGGTAACAGACTGCTTGACAACAGACTACCTTCAGGTAACAGACTGCTTGACAACAGACTGCCTTCAGGTAACAGACTGCTTGACAACAGACTGCCTTCAGGTAACAGACTGCCTTCAGGTAACAGACCGCTTGACAACAGACTCCTAGTGTAGGTTGGCATGATGACAGAGGGGTGGTAGTGTAGGTTGGCGTGGTGACAGAGGGGTGGTAGTGTAGGTCGGCATGGTGACAGAGGGGTGGTAGTGTAGGTCGGCATGATAGCAGAGGGGTGGTAGTGTAGGACAGAGGGGTGGTAGTGTAGGACAGAGGGGTGGTAGTGTAGGTCGGCATGGTGACAGAGGGGTGGTAGTGTAGGACAGAGGGGTGGTAGTGTAGGACAGAGGGGTGGTAGTGTAGGTCGGCATGGTGACAGAGGGGTGGTAGTGTAGGTCGGCATGATAGCAGAGGGGTGGTAGTGTAGGACAGAGGGGTGGTAGTGTAGGTTGGCATGATGACAGAGGGGTGGTAGTGTAGGTTGGCGTGGTGACAGAGGGGTGGTAGTGTAGGTCGGCATGGTGACAGAGGGGTGGTAGTGTAGGTCGGCATGATAGCAGAGGGGTGGTAGTGTAGGACAGAGGGGTGGTAGTGTAGGACAGAGGGGGTGGTAGTGTAGGTCGGCATGGTGACAGAGGGGTGGTAGTGTAGGACAGAGGGGTGGTAGTGTAGGTTGGCATGATGACAGAGGGGTGGTAGTGTAGGTTGGCGTGGTGACAGAGGGGTGGTAGTGTAGGTCGGCATGGTGACAGAGGGGTGGTAGTGTAGGTCGGCATGATAGCAGAGGGGTGGTAGTGTAGGACAGAGGGGGTGGTAGTGTAGGACAGAGGGGTGGTAGTGTAGGTCGGCATGGTGACAGAGGGGTGGTAGTGTAGGTCGGCAGGGGGGATGGCAGAGTGACTCACCCCAACGTAGCTGCACCTCTCTGGCCTTGGGCTTGCCCACCACGCGGGGCGGCTGGCACTGCCCTGGGGGCACCGCGGGAGTCTGGACCTGCAGAGTCTCTGACAGCTGGAACAAAACAACATGTTGATGAGAAAACACCACCACAATTAGAACACAACATTCTACTTGGATAGAAGACCCCTCCATCTGTATATACAGTTAGGACAGCCTTTCTCTCTGCCTTACAAACCCATTTCTATTTAAATGATACAACTGATGAAAAACAATATGTGGATACAATATCCATTGACAATGTAAAACTACACTGCATATTACTGCCACGTTGATCTGCTGTTGTTAGTAACAGTTAAATCTCCATTCCTGTGACAGCCACCCAACATGTGAATGTTCTGTCACTTTATTCTGCCCCCCCCCCCCCCCCCCCCCCCCTCCCCCCTCATCATATAACAGCCGATATGGCTAATTAACAATCATGTTCCTACGCCATGCGACCAGGGCTAACGGATTACAGCGCGCTGTCTGGTACGTACATATGACATGCATCCCAAATGGCACCCTATTCACTATGTAGTGCACTACTTTAGACCCAGGGCTGGCACCCTATTCCATATATAGTGCACTACTTTAGGACCAGGGCTGGCACCCTATTCCACATATAGTGCACTACTTTAGACCCAGGGCTGGCACCCTATTCCATATATAGTGCACTACTTTAGACCTAGGGCTGGCACCCTATTCCATATATAGTGCACTACTTTAGACCTAGGGCTGGCACCCTATTCCATATATAGTGCACTACTTTAGACCCAGGGCTGGCACCCTATTCCACATATAGTGCACTACTTTAGACCAGGGCTGGCACCCTATTCCCTATATAGTGCACTACTTTAGGACCAGGGCTGGCACCCTATTCCATATATAGTGCACTACTTTTTAACCAGAGCAATAGGGGCTAAAACAGAGTAGTGCACTAAATAGGGAACGGAGTCGTGAAGAAGATCATTAATAACCTCCACATGAAGAAATCAGATGAACGACAATCTCGTATTAGAGACGGGCCAGAAATAGACGGCACGGACACCACTGGGATACTACAGCTAGAACCATTCATCATTATGAAGCAGAGGAACTGATGACACAGCTGAGAGAGACATGGAAATAGAAGGCTAGAGAGAGAGAGACATGGAAATAGAAGGCTAGAGAGAGAGACATGGAAATAGAAGGCTAGAGAGAGAGACATGGAAATAGAAGGCTAGAGAGAGAGACATGGAAATAGAAGGCTAGAGAGAAAGAGACATGGAAATAGAAGGCTAGAGAGAGAGAGAGAGACATGGAAATAGAAGGCTAGAGAGAGAGAGACATGGAAATAGAAGGCTAGAGAGAGAGAGACATGGAAATAGAAGGCTAGAGAGAGAGAGAGACATGGAAATAGAAGGCTAGAGAGAGAGAGAGACATGGAAATAGAAGGCTAGAGAGAGAGAGAGACATGGAAATAGAAGGCTAGAGAGAGAGACATGAAAATAGAAGGCTAGAGAGAGAGAGAGACATGGAAATAGAAGGCTAGAGAGAGAGAGACATGGAAATAGAAGGCTAGAGAGAGAGACATGGAAATAGAAGGCTAGAGAGAGAGAGACATGGAAATAGACGGCTAGAGAGAGAGAGAGACATGGAAATAGAAGGCTAGAGAGAGAGAGACATGGAAATAGAAGGCTAGAGAGAGAGAGACATGGAAATAGAACGCTAGAGAGAGAGAGACATGGAAATAGAACGCTAGAGAGAGAGAGACATGGAAATAGAAGGCTAGAGAGAGAGAGACATGGAAATAGAAGGCTAGAGAGAGAGACATGGAAATAGAAGGCTAGAGAGAGAGACATGGAAATAGAAGGCTAGAGAGAGAGACATGGAAATAGAAGGCTAGAGAGAGAGACATGGAAATAGAAGGCTAGAGAGAGAGACATGGAAATAGAAGGCTAGAGAGAGAGACATGGAAATAGAAGGCTATAGAGAGAGAGAGACATGGAAATAGAAGGCTATAGAGAGAGAGAGACATGGAAATAGAAGGCTTGAGAGAGAGAGACATGGAAATAGAAGGCTAGAGAGAGAAACATGGAAATAGAAGGCTAGAGAGAGAGAGACATGGAAATAGAAGGCTAGAGAGAGAGAGACATGGAAATAGAAGGCTAGAGAGAGAGAGACATGGAAATAGAAGGCTAGAGAGAGAGAGACATGGAAATAGAAGGCTAGAGAGAGAGAGAGACATGGAAATAGAAGGCTAGAGAGAGAGACATGGAAATATAAGGCTAGAGAGAGAGACATGGAAATAGAGGCTAGAGAGAGAGAGAGACATGGAAATAGAAGGTTAGAGAGAGAGAGAGACATGGAAAATAGAAGGCTAGAGAGGAGAGAGAGAGAGACATGGAAATAGAAGGCTAGAGAGAGAGAGACATGGAAATAGAAGGCTAGAGAGAGAGAGAGATATGGAAATAGAAGGCTAGAGAGAGAGAGACATGGAAATAGAAGGCTAGAGAGAGAGAGACATGGAAATAGAAGGCTAGAGAGAGAGAGACATGGAAATAGAAGGCTAGAGAGAGAGAGACATGGAAATAGAAGGCTAGAGAGAGAGAGAGACATGGAAATAGAAGGCTAGAGAGAGAGAGAGACATGGAATAGAAGGCTAGAGAGAGAGAGAGACATGGAAATAGAAGGCTAGAGAGAGAGACATGGGAAATAGAGGCTAGAGAGAGAGAGACATGGAAATAGAAGGCTAGAGAGAGAGAGACATGGAAATAGAAGGCTAGAGAGAGAGAGACATGGAATAGAGGCTAGAGAGAGAGACATGGAAATAGAAGGCTAGAGAGAGAGAGACATGGAATAGAAGGCTAGAGAGAGAGACATGGAAATAGAAGGCTTAGAGAGAGAGAGAGCATGGAAATAGAAGGCTAGAGAGAGAGACATGGAAATAGAAGGCTAGAGAGAGAGACTGGAAATAGAAGGCTAGAGAGAGAGAGACATGGAAATAGAAGGTAGAGAGAGAGAGAGACATGGAAATAGAAGGCTAGAGAGAGGAGACAGAATAGAAGGCTAAGAGAGAGACATGGAAATAGAAGGCTAGAGAGAGAGAGACATGGAAATAGAAGGCTAGAGAGAGAGAGACATGGAAATAGAAGGCTAGAGAGAGAGACATGGAAATAGAAGGCTAGAGAGAGAGACATGGAAATAGAAGGCTAGAGAGAGAGAGACATGGAAATAGAAGGCTAGAGAGAGAGAGACATGGAAATAGAAGGCTAGAGAGAGAGAGAGACATGGAAATAGAAGGCTAGAGAGAGAGAGAGACATGGAAATAGAAGGCTAGAGAGAGAGACATGGAAATAGAAGGCTAGAGAGAGAGAGACATGGAAATAGAAGGCTAGAGAGAGAGAGACATGGAAATAGAAGGCTAGAGAGAGAGAGACATGGAAATAGAAGGCTAGAGAGAGAGACATGGAAATAGAAGGCTAGAGAGAGAGAGAGACATGGAAATAGAAGGCTAGAGAGAGAGAGAGACATGGAAATAGAAGGCTAGAGAGAGACATGGAAATAGAAAGTTCTAGAAATTGAGCTATTTTGTTGTGTTAGTTATATCATGAGTGACAATGATATAACGGTGAGAAACGTCACAGACAGGAAGAAGACACGGCTGGTCTAAAGCTCTCATGGCTGCGCGGACTGTGTGTATTGTTCGCTCCAGTACATGCAGAGGTGTGTGTGTGTGGTGCAGTAAGGGTGACTCACTGGGCTTTGCCCCCCCTCACTCATGCAGTAAACTCTGGTCTGGTAGGAGTGGCCTGGCTTCAGCCCCTCACACACATGTTCCATGGCTGGACCACTGTACGCCAGCTCCCACGACACACCTAGTGGGACACACACACACACACACGCGGACAGACAGACGGACAGACAGACAGACACAGAGAGAGACATGAACACACACTACTAAGCCATCTTGTTCTTGGCTATGTTACATACAAAGCCTTCAGGAAGTAGTCATGCAGTAGCCGTTGACTTATTCAGCATTTTATTGTGTTACAGCCTGAATTCAAAATGGATGAAATCTGTTTATTTTCTTCTCACTCATCTAGACACAATACTGCAATAAGGACAAAGTGAAAATATGGTTTTAGAAATGTTTGTAAAAATGTATTGGAAATGAAATCCAGAAATATCTCATTTACATAAGTACTCAAGCCCCTGAGTCAATACATGTTAAAATCATCATTGGCAGTGATTCCAGCTGTGAGTCTTTCTGAGTAAATCTCTAAGAGCTTTCCACACCTGGATTGTACAATATTTGCCCATTCATCTTTTCAAAATTCTTCAAGATCTGTCAAATTGGTTGTTGATCATTGTTAGGCAGCCATTTTGAAGTCTTGCCATAGATTTTCAAGTAGATTTAAGTCAAAACTGTAACTCAGGAACATTCTACGTCTTCTTGGTAAACAACTCCAGTGTATATTTGGCCTTGTGATTTGGGTTATTGTCCTGCTGAAAGGTGAATTCATCTCCCAGTGCCTGATGGAAAGCAGACTGAACCAGGTTTTCCTCTCTGATTTTGCCTGTGCTTAGCTCCATTCCATTTATTTTGTATCCTGAAAAACTCCACAGTCCTTAACGACTACAAGCATACCCCATAACATGATGCAGCTACCATCCTGCTTGAAAATATGAAGAGTAGTACACTGTGTTTTGTTGGATTTGTCCCAAACAGGCTTCCTTCTTTTCACTCTGTCATTTAGGTTAGTATTGTGGAGTAACTACAATGTAGTTGATCCATCCTCAGTTTTCTCCTATCACAGCCATTAAACTCGAACGGTTTTAAAGTCCCCATTGGCCTCATGGTGAAATCCCTGAGTGGTTTCCTTCCTCTCCGGCAACTGAGTTAAGAAGGACGCCTGTATCTTTGTAGTGACTGGGTGTATTGATACACCATCCATAGTGTAATTAACAACTTCACCGGGTTCAAAGGGATATTCAATGTCTGTTTTTTTATTTTTTACCCCATCTACCAATAGGTGTCCTTCTTTGCCAGGCATTGGAAAACCTCCCTGGTCTTTGTGGTTGAATCTGTGTTTGAAATTCACTGCTCGACTGAGGGACATTACAGATAATTGTATGTGTGGGGGTACAGAGATGAGGTAGTCATGACAAAAATCATGTTAAAAATACTATTAATGGATTTGTAACTATATCTGAAAGCATCATTTCATTTCTACATTATGTGGTATTGGGTGTAGGCCAGGAACACAACATCTCAATATAATCCATTTTCAAATTCAGGTTTTAACAACAACATGGTGAAAAAGTCGATGAGTGTGAAAACGTTCAGAAGGGACTGTATCTTGAAAAATACTGTGGGTTGATAAAAAGCACTATACACATAAAAAGGATTACTGTTCTCAAGGGAGTCTCTCTCTCTCTTTGGGGTTTAGGCTGGGTAACAGGAAGTCTCTCTCTGGGGTTTAGGCTGGGTAACAGGAAGTCTCTCTCTGGGGTTTAGGCTGGGTAACGGGAAAGCTCTCTCTGGGGTTTAGGCTGGGTAACGGGAAAGCTCTCTCTCTCTCTGGGGTTTAGGCTGGGTAACGGGAAAGCTCTCTCTCTCTGGGGTTTAGGCTGGGTAACGGGAAAGCTCTCTCTCTCTCTCTCTCTCTGGGGTTTAGGCTGGGTAACGGGAAAGCTCTCTCTCTCTGGGGTTTAGGCTGGGTAACGGGAAAGCTCTCTCTCTCTGGGGTTTAGGCTGGGTAACAGGAAGTCTCTCTCTGGGGTTTAGGCTGGGTAACAGGAAGTCTCTCTCTGGGGTTTAGGCTGGGTAACGGGAAAGCTCTCTCTGGGGTTTAGGCTGGGTAACGGGAAAGCTCTCTCTCTCTCTGGGGTTTAGGCTGGGTAACGGGAAAGCTCTCTCTCTCTCTGGGGTTTAGGCTGGGTAACGGGAAAGCTCTCTCTCTCTGGGGTTTAGGCTGGGTAACGGGAAAGCTCTCTCTGGGGTTTAGGCTGGGTAACGGGAAAGCTCTCTCTCTCTCTCTCTCTGGGGTTTAGGCTGGGTAACGGGAAAGCTCTCTCTCTCTGGGGTTTAGGCTGGGTAACGGGAAAGCTCTCTCTCTCTCTCTCTGGGGTTTAGGCTGGGTAACGGGAAAGCTCTCTCTCTCTGGGGTTTAGGCTGGGTAACGGGAAAGCTCTCTCTCTCTGGGGTTTAGGCTGGGTAACAGGAAGTCTCTCTCTGGGGTTTAGGCTGGGTAACAGGAAGTCTCTCTCTGGGGTTTAGGCTGGGTAACGGGAAAGCTCTCTCTGGGGTTTAGGCTGGGTAACGGGAAAGCTCTCTCGCTCTCTGGGGTTTAGGCTGGGTAACGGGAAAGCTCTCTCTCTCTCTCTGGGGTTTAGGCTGGGTAACTGGAAAGCTCTCTCTCTCTCTCTGGGGTTTAGGCTGGGTAACGGGAAAGCTCTCTCTCTCTGGGGTTTAGGCTGGGTAACGGGAAAGCTCTCTCTGGGGTTTAGGCTGGGTAACGGGAAAGCTCTCTCTCTCTCTCTCTGGGGTTTAGGCTGGGTAACGGGAAAGCTCTCTCTCTCTGGGGTTTAGGCTGGGTAACGGGAAAGCTCTCTCTCTCTCTGGGGTTTAGGCTGGGTAACGGGAAAGCTCTCTCTCTCTCTCTGGGGTTTAGGCTGGGTAACGGGAAAGCTCTCTCTCTCTGGGGTTTAGGCTGGGTAACGGGAAAGCTCTCTCTCTCTCTGGGGTTTAGGCTGGGTAACGGGAAAGCTCTCTCTCTCTGGGGTTTAGGCTGGGTAACGGGAAAGCTCTCTCTCTCTGGGGTTTAGGTTATTGTCCTGCTGAAAGGTGAACTGGTGGAAAGCAGACAACCAGGTTCTTCTCCATTCCGTTTATTTTTTATCCTGAAAAATTCCACAGTCCTTAACGACTACAAGGACACCCATAACACATTTTTTTATTTAGTTTAATTTGACCTTTATTTAACCAGGCAAGTCAGTTAAGAACAAATTCTTATTTTCAATGACGGCCTAGGAACAGTGGGTTAACTGCCTGTTCAGGGGCAGAACGACAGATTTTTAACTTGTCAGCTCGGGGATTCGATCTTGCAACCTTTCGGTTACTAGTCCAACGCTCTAACCACTAGGTTACCCTTGCCACCCCATTTCGAAGCAGAGTGTGAGATGTATCAAGGTGTCTGTTACTAGTCCAACGCTCTAACCACTAGGCTACCCTTGCCACCCCATTTCGAAGCAGAGTGTGAGGTCTATCAAGGTGTCTGTTACTAGTCCAACGCTCTAACCACTAGGCTACCCTTGCCACCCCATTTCGAAGCAGAGTGTGAGATGTATCAAGGTGTCTGTTACTAGTCCAACGCTCTAACCACTAGGCTACCCTTGCCACCCCATTTCGAAGCAGAGTGTGAGGTGTATCAAGGTGTCTGTTACTAGTCCAACGCTCTAACCACTAGGCTACCCTTGCCACCCCATTTCGAAGCAGAGTGTGAGATGTATCAAGGTGTCTGTTACTAGTCCAACGCTCTAACCACTAGGCTACCCTGCCACCTCTACGCTCTAACCAAACATGACAAACCAAACCTGGAGACTGAACATTCACCTCAGTCAATAGGAGACTGAACCTTCACCTCAGTCAACACTCTAACCACTAGGCTACCCTGCCGCCTCTACACTCTTAACCACTAGGCTACCCTGCCACCTCTACACTCTAACCACTAGGCTACCCTGCCACCTCTACACTCTAACCACTAGGCTACCTGCCGCCTCTACACTCTAACCACTAGGCTACCCTGCCACCTCTACGCTCTAACCACTAGGCTGCCCTGCCGCCTCTACACTCTAACCACTAGGCTACCCTGCCACCTCTACACTCTAACCACTAGGCTACCCTGCCTCCTCTACACTCTAACCACTAGGCTACCAGCCGCACCAATGTAAAAAGGGATTTATAATAAATAAATGTGATTGATTTGCAGTTAAAACTTACCGCTTAGTCCCTCAGATATCTCCACCACGTATTTGGTCACTTCCGCCCCTCCATTATCTTTAGGTGGTTCTAGAGAGAGAATACAACTATTACTTCCTGTTATGGATCAATGTCTCTAAAGCTCTGTTAAAGAGTCATGAGCCAGCTAGCAATATTTACAGACAATAGGTCCATCCCAAATGGCACCACCCTATTCCCTATTTAATACACTACCTCTGACCAGGCCAGCACTCTTGATCACACCAAGGGTGGCCAGTACTCTTGATCACACCAAGGGTGGCCAGTAGTCTTGATCACACCAAGGGTGGCCAGTAGTCTTGATCACACCAAGGGTGGCCAGTAGTCTTGATCACACCAAGGGTGGCCAGTAGTCTTGATCACACCAAGGGTGGCCAGTAGTCTTGATCACACCAAGGGTGGCCAGTAGTCTTGATCACACCAAGGGTGGCCAGTAGTCTTGATCACACCAAGGGTGGCCAGTAGTCTTGATCACACCAAGGGTGGCCAGTAGTCTTGATCACACCAAGGGTGGCCAGTAGTCTTGATCACACCAAGGGTGGCCAGTAGTCTTGATCACACCAAGGGTGGCCAGTAGTCTTGATCACACCAAGGCTGGCCAGTAGTCTTGATCACACCAAGGGTGGCCAGTAGTCTTGATCACACCAAGGCTGGCCAGTAGTCTTGATCACACCAAGGGTGGCCAGTAGTCTTGATCACACCAAGGGTGTCCAGTAGTCTTGATCACACCAAGGGTGGCCAGTAGTCTTGATCACACCAAGGGTGTCCAGTAGTCTTGATCACACCAAGGGTGTCCAGTAGTCTTGATCACACCAAGGGTGTCCAGTAGTCTTGACCACACCAAGGGTGTCCAGTAGTCTTGATCACACCAAGGGTGGCCAGTAGTCTTGATCACACCAAGGGTGGCCAGTAGTCTTGATCACACCAAGGGTGGCCAGTAGTCTTGATCACACCAAGGGTGTCCAGTAGTCTTGATCACACCAAGGGTGGCCAGTACTCTTGATCACACCAAGGGTGTCCAGTAGTCTTGATCACACCAAGGGTGTCCAGTAGTCTTGATCACACCAAGGGTGTCCAGTAGTCTTGATCACACCAAGGGTGTCCAGTAGTCTTGACCACACCAAGGGTGGTCAGTAATCTTGATCACACCAAGGGTGGCCAGTGTTATCAACAGACATGAAAACAAACAAAGCTCTGGTAGCACAGATGTATCGGTGAGAGGGATTTTGATCTGTGTTTGAGATGATGATGATTGTGTATGTGTCTCTACTCACCCCATGCCATTCTGAAGGAATTGGGCAGTACCCTGCCTCTGATGACAGGTCTACATGGTCCTCCTGGTCTGTCTGGACAGGTAGTGAACTCTGCCACCTGACTGGGGTTACTCTTCCCCTCAGTGTTGTAGGCTGCCACCTGCAGGACGGGAGGAGATACTGCAGCATTCAGAAATCACAATCATAGAAAAGGAAAAACAATATCGAAAAAGTGGGGCAAAAAAGTATTTAGTCAGCCACCAATTGTGCAAGTTCTCCCACTTAAAAAGATGAGAGGGGCCTGTCATTTTCATCATAGGTACACTTCAACTATGACAGACAAAATGAAAAAAAAAATCCAGAAAATCACATTGTAGGATTTTTTATGAATTTATTTGCAAATTATGGTGGAAAATAAGTATTTGGTCAATAACAAAAGTTTATCTCAATACTTTGTTATAAACCCTTTGTTGGCAATGACAGAGGTCAAATGTTTTCTGTAAGTCTTCACAAGGTTTTCACACACTGTTGCTGGTATTTTGGCCCATTCCTCCATGCAGATCTCCTCTAGAGCAGTGTTGTTTTGGGGCTGTTGCTGGACAACACGGACTTTCAACTCCCTCCAAAGATTTTCTATGGGGTTGAGATCTGGAGACTGGCTAGGCCACTCCAGGACCTTGAAATGCTTCTTACGAAGCCACTCCTTCGTTGCCCGGGCGGTGTGTTTGGGATCATTGTCATGCTGAAAGACCCAGCCACGTTTCATCGTCAATGCCCTTGCTGATGGAAGGAGGTTTTCACTCAAAATCTCACGATAGATGGCCCCATTCATTCTTTCCTTTACACGGATCAGTCGTCCTGGTCCCTTTGCAGAAAAACAGCCCCAAAGCATGATGTTTCCACCCCCATGCTTCACAGTAGGTATGGTGTTCTTTGGATGCAACTCAGCATTCTTTGTCCTCCAAACACGACGAGTTGAGTTTTTACCAAAAAGTTATATTTTGGTTTCATCTGACCATATGACATTTAAAGGTATTACTCACATTGGCTATGCAGAGCGTGATCACACAGTCATCCGGAACAGCTGGTGCTCTGATGCATGCTTCCGTGTTTCTTTCCTCGAAGTGAGCACAAAAGGCATTTAACCAGTCTAGTAGGCTTGTGTCACTAGGCAGCTCGCGGCTGGGTTATTGACAGCACCAGCTGTTATTGACAAACAGACACACACCACCACCACTAGTCTTCCCAGAGGTAGCTGTTCTGTCGATGCACGGAAAACCAAACCAACTGTATATTATTCATGTCGACGTTCAGCCATGACTCAGTGAAAAATAAAAATCTTCAACTTAATTTTTAGACCACCTTAAGAGCATATACTTTCTTTATTGTTAAAAATCTACTTTAAAAGGTTGCTAGCCAACTAGCCTGCTAACTTTAAATTAGCACTGCATGAGTCAGCTAGTTGCTATCAACAGCTAGCTTCCAGCTACATTAAAGTAAAAGACAGTTTTGGAAACGCATAATGCCATCTAACCAGTTATCAAACAATGTTAGCTACACTGAACAAATATAAATGCAACTACTTCAAAGATTTTACTGAGTTACAGTTCACGTAAGGAAATCAGTCAATTGAAATACATTCATTAACCCCCCTTATCTATAGATTTCACATGACTGGGAATACAGATATGCATCTGTTTGGTCACAGATAACAAAAAAAAAAAAAAAAACAGGTAGGGGCGTGGATCAGAAAACCAATATCTGGTGATACCACCTTTTGCCTCATGAAGTGTGACATTTCCACCGCATAGATTTGATCAGGCTGTTGATTGTGGCCTGTGGAACGCTGCTCTTCAATGGATGTGCAAAGTTGCTGGATATTGGCGGGAACTGAAACAGGCTGTTGTCTACACCAATCCAGAGCATCCCAAACATGCTCAATGGGTGACATGTCTGGTGAGTATGCAGGTCATGGGAAAAACTGGGACATTTTCAGCATACAGGAATTGTGTACAGATCCTTACGACATGGATCAGTGCATTATCATGCTGAAACATGAGGTGATGGAGGAGGACAGATGGCACGACAATGGGCCTCAGGATCTTGTCAAGGTATCTCTGTGCATTCAAATTGCCATCGATAAATACAATTGTGTTTGTTGTCCGTAGCTTATGCCGGCCCATTCCATAACCACTCTGTTCACAATGCTTAAGTCGTTTACGACGCCAAACTGCAGTCAGGTCAAGATCCTGGTGAGGAAGACGAGCATGCAGATGAGCTTCCCTGAGACAGTTTGTGCAGAAATTCTTTGGTTGTGCAAACCTACAGTTTCATCAGCTGTCCAGGTGGCTGGTCTCAAAAGTCCTGGTTATACGTGATCTTCGGTTGTGAGACCAGCTGGACGTAGTGCGTACGGCCCAGTACATCACCGGGCGCCATCCAGGACCTATATACTAGGCGGTGTCAGAGGAAGGCCCTAAAAACACCTTTCTATGCTGCTGCTACTCTCTGTTATCATCTATGCATAGTCACAATAATAACTCTACCCATGTGTACATATTACCTCGACACCGGTGCCCCCTCTACATTGACTCTGTACCGGTACCCCCTGTATCTGGCCTCCACATTGACTCTGTACCGGTACCCCCTGTATATAGCCTCCACATTGACTCTATACCGGTGCCTCCACATTGACTCTGTACCGGTACCCCCTGTATATAGCCTCCACATTGACTCTGTACCGTAATACCCTGTATATAGCCTCCACATTGACTCTGTACCGGTACCCCCTGTATATAGCCTCCACATTGACTCTGTACCGGTACCCCCTGTATATAGCCTCCACATTGACTCTGTACCGGTACCCCCTGTATATAGCCTCCACATTGACTCTGTACCGGTACCCCCTGTATATAGCCTCCACATTGACTCTGTACCGGTGCCCCCTGTATATAGCCTCCACATTGACTCTGTACCAGTAACCCCTGTATATAGCCTCCACATTGACTCTGTACCGGTACCCCCTGTATATAGCCTCCACATTGACTCTGTACCGTAATACCCTGTATATAGCCTCCACATTGACTCTGTACCGTAACACCCTGTATATAGCCTCCACATTGACTCTGTACCGTAATACCCTGTATATAGCCTCCACATTGACTCTGTACCGGTACCCCCTGTATATAGCCTCCACATTGACTCTGTACCAGTACCCCCTGTATATAGCCTCCACATTGACTCTGTACCGTAATACCCTGTATATAGCCTCCACATTGACTCTGTACCGTAATACCCTGTATATAGCCTCCACATTGACTCTGTACCGTAATACCCTGTATATAGCCTCCACATTGACTCTGTACTGTAACACCCTGTATATAGCCTCCACATTGACTCTGTACCGTAACACCCTGTATATAGCCTCCACATTGACTCTGTACCGTAATACCCTGTATATAGCCTCCACATTGACTCTGTACCGTAACACCCTGTATATAGCCTCCACATTGACTCTGTACCGGTACCCCCTGTATATAGCCTCCACATTGACTCTGTACCGGTACCACCTGTATATAGCCTCCACATTGACTCTGTAGCGGTACCCCCTGTATATAGCCTCCACATTGACTCTGTAGCGGTACCCCCTGTATATAGCCTCCACATTGACTCTGTACCGTAACACCCTGTATATAGCCTCCACATTGACTCTGTACCGTAATACCCTGTATATAGCCTCCACATTGACTCTGTACCAGTACCCCCTGTATATAGCCTCCACATTGACTCTGTACCGGTACCACCTGTATATAGCCTCCACATTGACTCTGTAGCGGTACCCCCTGTATATAGCCTCCACATTGACTCTGTACCGTAACACCCTGTATATAGCCTCCACATTGACTCTGTACCGTAATACCCTGTATATAGCCTCCACATTGACTCTGTACCGTAATACCCTGTATATAGCCTCCACATTGACTCTGTACCGTAACACCCTGTATATAGTCTCCACATTGACTCTGTACCGTAACACCCTGTATATAGCCTCCACATTGACTCTGTACCGTAATACCCTGTATATAGTCTCCACATTGACTCTGTACCGTAATACCCTGTATATAGCCTCCACATTGACTCTGTACTGTAATACCCTGTATATAGCCTCCACATTGACTCTGTACCGTAATACCCTGTATATAGCCTCCACATTGACTCTGTACCGTAATACCCTGTATATAGCCTCCACATTGACTCTGTACCGTAATACCCTGTATATAGCCTCCACATTGACTCTGTACCGTAATACCCTGTATATAGCCTCCACATTGACTCTGTACCGGTACCCCCTGTATATAGCCTCCACATTGACTCTGTACCGGTACCCCCTGTATATAGCCTCCACATTGACTCTGTACCGTAATACCCTGTATATAGCCTCCACATTGACTCTGTACCGTAATACCCTGTATATAGCCTCCACATTGACTCTGTACCGTAACACCCTGTATATAGCCTCCACATTGACTCTGTACCGTAACACCCTGTATATAGCCTCCACATTGACTCTGTACCAGTACCCCCTGTATATAGCCTCCACATTGACTCTGTACCGTAATACCCTGTATATAGCCTCCACATTGACTCTGTACCGGTACCCCCTGTATATAGCCTCCACATTGACTCTGTACCGTAACACCCTGTATATAGCCTCCACATTGACTCTGTACCGTAATACCCTGTATATAGCCTCCACATTGACTCTGTACCGGTACCCCCTGTATATAGCCTCCACATTGACTCTGTACCGTAACACCCTGTATATAGCCTCCACATTGACTCTGTACCGTAACACCCTGTATATAGCCTCCACATTGACTCTGTACCGGTACCCCCTGTATATAGCCTCCACATTGACTCTGTACCGTAATACCCTGTATATAGCCTCCCCATTGACTCTGTACCGGTACCCCCTGTATATAGCCTCCACATTGACTCTGTACCGTAACACCCTGTATATAGCCTCCACATTGACTCTGTACCGTAACACCCTGTATATAGCCTCCACATTGACTCTGTACCGTAACACCCTGTATATAGCCTCCACATTGACTCTGTACCGTAACACCCTGTATATAGCCTCCACATTGACTCTGTACCGTAATACCCTGTATATAGCCTCCACATTGACTCTGTACCGTAATACCCTGTATATAGCCTCCACATTGACTCTGTACCGTAATACCCTGTATATAGCCTCCACATTGACTCTGTACCGTAATACCCTGTATATAGCCTCCACATTGACTCTGTACCGTAATACCCTGTATATAGCCTCCACATTGACTCTGTACCGTAATACCCTGTATATAGCCTCCACATTGACTCTGTACCGTAATACCCTGTATATAGCCTCCACATTGACTCTGTACCGTAATACCCTGTATATAGCCTCCACATTGACTCTGTACCGTAATACCCTGTATATAGCCTCCACATTGACTCTGTACCGTAATACCCTGTATATAGCCTCCACATTGACTCTGTACCGTAATACCCTGTATATAGCCTCCACATTGACTCTGTACCGTAATACCCTGTATATAGCCTCCACATTGACTCTGTACCGTAATACCCTGTATATAGCCTCCACACTGACTCTGTACCGTAATACCCTGTATATAGCCTCCACCACTGACTCTGTACCGTAATACCCTGTATATAGCCTCCACACTGACTCTGTACCGTAATCCCCTGTATATAGCCTCCACATTGACTCTGTACCGTAATACCCTGTATATAGCCTCCACATTGACTCTGTACCGTAATACCCTGTATATAGCCTCCACATTGACTCTGTACCGTAATACCCTGTATATAGCCTCCACATTGACTCTGTACCGTAATACCCTGTATATAGCCTCCACATTGACTCTGTACCGTAATACCCTGTATATAGCCTCCACATTGACTCTGTACCGTAACACCCTGTATATAGCCTCCACATTGACTCTGTACCGTAATACCCTGTATATAGCCTCCACATTGACTCTGTACCGTAATACCCTGTATATAGCCTCCACATTGACTCTGTACCGTAACACCCTGTATATAGCCTCCACATTGACTCTGTACCGTAATACCCTGTATATAGCCTCCACATTGACTCTGTACCGTAATACCCTGTATATAGCCTCCACATTGACTCTGTACCGTAATACCCTGTATATAGCCTCCACATTGACTCTGTACCGTAACACCCTGTATATAGCCTCCACATTGACTCTGTACCGTAATACCCTGTATATAGCCTCCACATTGACTCTGTACCGTAACACCCTGTATATAGCCTCCACATTGACTCTGTACCGTAACACCCTGTATATAGCCTCCACATTGACTCTGTACCGGTACCCCCTGTATATAGCCTCCACATTGACTCTGTACCGTAACACCCTGTATATAGCCTCCACATTGACTCTGTACCGTAATACCCTGTATATAGCCTCCACATTGACTCTGTACCGTAACACCCTGTATATAGCCTCCACATTGACTCTGTACCGTAATACCCTGTATATAGCCTCCACATTGACTCTGTACCGTAATACCCTGTATATAGCCTCCACATTGACTCTGTACCGTAATACCCTGTATATAGCCTCCACATTGACTCTGTACCGTAACACCCTGTATATAGCCTCCACATTGACTCTGTACCGTAATACCCTGTATATAGCCTCCACATTGACTCTGTACCGTAACACCCTGTATATAGCCTCCACATTGACTCTGTACCGTAACACCCTGTATATAGCCTCCACATTGACTCTGTACCGGTACCCCCTGTATATAGCCTCCACATTGACTCTGTACCGTAACACCCTGTATATAGCCTCCACATTGACTCTGTACCGTAATACCCTGTATATAGCCTCCACATTGACTCTGTACCGTAACACCCTGTATATAGCCTCCACATTGACTCTGTACCGTAATACCCTGTATTTCGCCCCGCTATATTTATTTACTGCTGCTCTTTAATGATTTGTTATTCTTATCGCTTACTTCTTTTAAAAGGTATTTTCTTAAAACTGGTTAAAGGTTTGTAAGTAAGCTTTTACTGTACGGTCTACACCTGTTCTATTCAGCCCATGTGACAAATACAATTTACATTGATTTGAGAAGGGGGGGGGGGGGGGGGGCAGAGAGCAAGTAGCAGGTACAGATAAACCACTTCAAATCTTTTCGACTCTATAACAAAAGAACAAACAGGGCACAGATACATGATCAACTACAAATCTTAGAATCAACTATTAAAGACTACCAGAAGCCGGTGGATTCTCTAATTACATTGAATGAAACATAGGATAAAATACAAACCCTCCAACCCAAAAGGGCGTGGGGTGTTGATGGTATCCTAAATTAAATGATAAAACATACAGACTATAAATTCAAATAGGCTATTGTTAAACTACAACATTACCCGCAGCTCTGACAGCTTCCCCAATATTTGGAACCAAGGCCTGATCACCCCAATCCACTACCGGCTAAACAGCCACTTCCCGCCACTTAGTAACACTAAAGATGTGACTGCTATTGCCACTTAGCAACGCTAAAGATCTGGTTGCCACCTCCAACTAGCAACGCTAAAGAGCTGGTTGCCACCTCCACCTAGCAACGCTAAAGATCTGGTTGCTACCTCCACCTAGCAAACCTAAAGATCTGGTTGCTACCTCCACGTAGCAAAGCTAAAGAGCTGGTTGCCAACTCCACCTAGCAACGCTAAAGATATCTGGCCCTAAACAGAGAGTACACGGTGGCAGAATACCTGACCACTGTGACTGAACCAAAATTAAGTAAATCCTTGTACAGACTCCGTGAGCATAGCCTTGCTATGGAGAGAGGCTGCCATAGATTGTCTTCTCTCAAGAGCCAGGTCTGCCCACAAAATGAGGTGGAAACTGAAATGCACTTCCTAACTTCCTGCCAAATGTATGACCTACACTTCCTAACTTCCTGCCAAATGTATGACCTACACTTCCTAACTTCCTGCCAAATGTATGACCTACACTTCCTAACTTCCTGCCAAATGTATGACCTACACTTCCTAACTTCCTGCCAAATGTATGACCTACACTTCCTAACATCCTGCCAAATGTATGACCATATTAGACGTATATTCCCCACAGATCACAAAGACCAAAGAATTCATAAACAAGTCAAACATTATTTTGCACATGGCTGTCACTCTGATTTTGTGTATAATAATTTACTGTCAAATTCAAATCGTTTTTTGGTGATGTTTGTTTTGTGACTTCTCACTTTTGTTTATTTCAATTGAATTGGAAATGAAAACAAGTTTCCCATGCCAATGAAGCCCTTTGAACTGAATGGACAGAGAGAAAAAGAGAGAATGTTGGGGGCAGAGAGACAGAGGGAGGGAGGGAAGGTGTGCTGAAAAGTGATTCAATTCAGCCTGTATTTGACCATGATGATTTTAACTAGAATTACAACAAACAACCCCATTTGAGTCGTGAGAAAACATTTGCTTAGCTCCAAAATGGGCTGCTTGACCACTTCCAGCCCGAGTTCACAATAAAGGCCAGTTTACCATTTCCCACAATGCTTACCTAATTAGCCACTGATTGGCCTACTGGTGTGTGGGATTGTGGACAGCTCCTGTTACCCTGAGAGTCAGCATCTGTCCCAAATGGAACCATTTCCCTTAAATAGTGCACTATTTTAGACCAAGGCCCATAGGGCTCTGACCAATATTAGTGCACTATATAGGGAATAGGGTGCCATTTGGGGAACGTGGGAGGGGAGACTAATACCATTAGATCCCTGCAGTCATATGAGTCATAGACCGCTGTGTGCCAATCGCCCTCCTCTCCTCGTCATACCCACTTCCCCTCCTCCTCCCCGAGACAGGAAGACATTGATCCGTAGTCTAATTAACTCTGAAGATCAAACAGCAGTGATCAGACACACCACGTGGGCTCTACTTCTCTCTCTCTCTCTCTTTGGTTCCTCTGTCTCGGCGTCTTCACCCCTGTTTCTCTCCGTCTCTCTCCTCTTACCCTCACGCACTTCTGTCTTTCTATCTCGCTCTCAGTATGACGCCATAGACTGTACTAGTTGTATGACTCTATAGACTGTACTAGTTGTATAACTCTATAGACTGTACTAGTTGTATGACTCTATAGACTGTACTAGTTGTACTAGTTGTATGACTCTATAGACTGTACTAGTTGTATGACTCTATAGACTGTACTAGTTGTACTAGTTGAATGACTCTATAGACTGTACTAGTTGTATGACTCTATAGACTGTACTAGTTATATGACTCTATAGACTGCATCAGTTGTATGACTCTATAGACTGCATCAGTTGTATGACTCTATAGACTGCATCAGTTGTATGACTCTATAGACTATCAGTTGTATGACTCTATAGACTATCAGTTGTATGACTCTATAGACTATCAGTTGTATGACTCTATAGACTGTACTAGTTGTATGACTATAGACTGTACTAGTTGTATGACTCTATAGACTGTACTAGTTGTACTAGTTGTATGACTCTATAGACTGTACTAGTTGTATGAATCTAGACTGTACTAGTTGTACTAGTTGAATGACTATAGACTGTACTAGTTGTATGAATCTATAGACTGTACTAGTTGTACTAGTTGAATGACTCTATAGACTGTACTAGTTGTACTAGTTGTATGACTCTATAGACTGTACTAGTTGAATGACTCTATAGACTGTACTAGTTATATGACTCTATAGACTACTAGTTGTACTAGTTATATGACTCTATAGACTACTAGTTGTACTAGTTATATGACTATAGACTGTACTAGTTATATGACTCTATAGACTACTAGTTGTACTAGTTGTACTAGTTGTATGACTCTATAGACTACTAGTTGTACTAGCTGTATGAATCTATAGACTGTACTAGTTATATGACTCTATAGACTACTAGTTGTACTAGTTGTACTAGTTGTATGACTCTATAGACTGTACTAGTTGAATGACTCTATAGACTGTACTAGTTGTATGACTCTATAGACTACTAGTTGTACTAGTTGAATGACTCTATAGACTGTACTAGTTATATGACTCTATAGACTACTAGTTGTACTAGTTGTACTAGTTGTATGACTCTATAGACTGTACTAGTTGTATGACTCTATAGACTGTACTAGTTGTACTAGTTGAATGACTCTATAGACAGTACTAGTTGTACTAGTTGAATGACTCTATAGACTGTACTAGTTGTACTAGTTGAATGACTCTATAGACTGTACTAGTTGTATGACTCTATAGACTGTACTAGTTATGACTCTATAGACTGTACTAGTTGTACTAGTTGAATGACTCTATAGACTGTACTAGTTGTACTAGTTGAATGACTCTATAGACTGTACTAGTTGTATGACTCTATAGACTGTACTAGTTGTACTAGTTGTATGACTCTATAGACTGTACTAGTTGTATGACTCTATAGACTGTACTAGTTGAATGACTCTATAGACTGTACTAGTTGAATGACTCTATAGACTGTACTAGTTGTACTAGTTGTATGACTCTATAGACTGTACTAGTTGAATGACTCTATAGACTGTACTAGTTATATGACTCTATAGACTGTACTAGTTGTATGACTCTATAGACTGTACTAGTTGTACTAGTTGTATGACTCTATAGACTGTACTAGTTATATGACTCTATAGACTGTACTAGTTGTATGACTCTATAGACTGTACTAGTTGTACTAGTTGTATGACTCTATAGACTGTACTAGTTATATGACTCTATAGACTGTACTAGTTGTATGACTCTATAGACTGTACTAGTTATATGACTCTATAGACTGTACTAGTTGTATGACTCTATAGACTGTACTAGTTGTATGACTCTATAGACTGTACTAGTTATATGACTCTATAGACTGTACTAGTTGTATGACTCTATAGACTGTACTAGTTGTACTAGTTGTATGACTCTATAGACTGTACTAGTTGAATGACTCTATAGACTGTACTAGTTATATGACTCTATAGACTGTACTAGTTGTACTAGTTGTATGACTCTATAGACTGTACTAGTTGAATGACTCTATAGACTGTACTAGTTATATGACTCTATAGACTGTACTAGTTATATGACTCTATAGACTGTACTAGTTGTATGACTCTATAGACTGTACTAGTTGTACTAGTTGTATGACTATAGACTGTACTAGTTGAATGACTCTATAGACTGTACTAGTTATATGACTCTATAGACTGTACTAGTTGTACTAGTTGTATGACTCTATAGACTGTACTAGTTGAATGACTCTATAGACTGTACTAGTTGTACTAGTTGTATGACTCTATAGACTGTACTAGTTGAATGACTCTATAGACTGTACTAGTTATATGACTCTATAGACTGTACTAGTTGTACTAGTTATATGACTCTATAGACTGTACTAGTTGTATGACTCTATAGACTGTACTAGTTATATGACTCTATAGACTGTACTAGTTGTATGACTCTATAGACTGTACTAGTTGTATGACTCTATAGACTGTACTAGTTATATGACTCTATAGACTGTACTAGTTGTATGACTCTATAGACTGTACTAGTTGTACTAGTTGTATGACTCTATAGACTGTACTAGTTGAATGACTCTATAGACTGTACTAGTTATATGACTCTATAGACTGTACTAGTTGTACTAGTTGTATGACTCTATAGACTGTACTAGTTGAATGACTCTATAGTCCGGCTGGCCCCAGAGTGACTTACCCTGAACTTGTAATTGGTGCTCCTGTGCAGGTTCTTGACAGTGCAGGACAGCTCATCACCATCATAGCTGGGTTGGAAGCCATAACCCTGGGGAGAATGAGGGGGGACAAAGACCAGTTGAGCACAAAGCAAGTCCATCTTAAAATACAAACACTATCTGATACACGCAGACCATTTTAGAGGAGAGAAACATTTAAAGGGGCAAGAATAGAATTCAAGCCATGTCTCTTTATGGCAGTACAGCTTCAAGGTTTAGAGTAATGTTAGCTGATGTCATATGACTGACTGACCCATACCTCGTCCTCATCAGTATGTAATGTCATATGACTGACTGACCCGTACCTCGTCCTCATCAGAATGTAATGTCATATGACTGACTGACCCGTACCTCGTCCTCATCAGTATGTAATGTCATATGACTGACTGACTGACCCGTACCTCGTCCTCATCAGTATGTAATGTCATATGACTGACTGACCCGTACCTCGTCCTCATCAGTATGTAATGTCATATGACTGACTGACCCGTACCTCGTCCTCATCAGTATGTAATGTCATATGACTGACTGACCCGTACCTCGTCCTCATCAGTATGTAATGTCATATGACTGACTGACTGACCCGTACCTCGTCCTCATCAGTATGTAATGTCATATGACTGACTGACTGACCCGTACCTCGTCCTCATCAGTATGTAATGTCATGACTGACCCGTACCTCGTCCTCATCAGTATGTAATGTCATATGACTGATCTGTACCTCGTCCTCATCAGTATGTAATGTCATGACTGACCCGTACCTCGTCCTCATCAGTATGTAATGTCATATGACTGACTGACCCGTACCTCGTCCTCATCAGTATGTAATGTCATGACTGACCCGTACATCGTCCTCATCAGTATGTAATGTCATGACTGACCCGTACCCCATCCTCATCAGTATGTAATGTCATGACTGACCCGTACCTCGTCCTCATCAGTATGTAATGTCATGACTGACCCGTACCTCGTCCTCATCAGTATGTAATGTCATATGACTGACTGACACGTACCTCGCCCTCATCAGTATGTAATGTCATGACTGACCCGTACCTCGTCCTCATCAGTATGTAATGTCATGACTGACCCGTACCTCGTCCTCATCAGTATGTAATGTCATGACTGACCCGTACCTCGTCCTCATCAGTATGTAATGTCATGACTGATCCGTACCTCGTCCTCATCAGTATGTAATGTCATGACTGATCCGTACCTCGTCCTCATCAGTATGTAATGTCATGACTGATCCGTACCTCGTCCTCATCAGTATGTAATGTCATGACTGATCCGTACCTCGTCCTCATCAGTATGTAATGTCATGACTGATCCGTACCTCGTCCTCATCCATCTCCAGGCTGTAGAAGATATCGTCCTCCTTGGGGGAAGTGGAGGGTCTCTGCCAGGTCAGACACAACCAGGTCACCCCTGCCTTCACCAGCTCTGGAGGGAGGGGCGGGGAGGGTACGCTGCACGAGGTATACAGGTCCACTGTCTCAGAGAACTCACTAACAGAGAGGAAGGAAAACACAAAAGACAAAAGAGGGGGATGAGAGTCGTTTGGAGAGAGGGGAGAGAGGAGAGAAGGGAGCGGAGGAGAGAGAAGGAGAGAGAGAGAAGGAGAGAGAGAGGAGAGAGAGAGAAGGAGAGAGAGAGAAGGAGAGAGAGAGAAGGAGAGAGAGAGAAGGAGAGAGAGAAGGAGAGAGAGGAGAGAGATGAAAGAGAGAGAAGGAAAGAGAGTGGAGGAGACAGTACGTGGCCCATAGAGACAGTACGTGGCCCGTAGAGACAGTACGTGGCCCGTAGAGACAGTACGTGGCCCGTAGAGACAGTATTTGGCCCGTAGAGACAGTATTTGGCCCGTAGAGACAGTACGTGGCCTGTAGAGACAGTACGTGGCCTGTAGAGACAGTACGTGGCCTGTAGAGACAGTACGTGGCCTGTAGAGACAGTACGTGGCCTGTAGAGACAGTACGTGGCCTGTAGAGACAGTACGTGGCCTGTAGAGACAGTACGTGGCCTGTAGAGACAGTACGTGGCCTGTAGAGACAGTACGTGGCCTGTAGAGACAGTACGTGGCCTGTAGAGACAGTACGTGGCCTGTAGAGAGAGTACGTGGCCTGTAGAGACAGTACGTGGCCTGTAGAGACAGTACGTGGCCTGTAGAGACAGTAAGTGGCCTGTAGAGACAGTACGTGGCCTGTAGAGACAGTATGTGGCCTGTCATCACTGTGTCCAGGAGAAAATAGCGTTGAGTTAGCCACTTACCTTATACCCATGTCGTTTTTGGCTGCGAGGCGGAAGGAGTATCTTGAAGCTGGAGAGAGCTTGGTGACCCGATACTGCTTCTGAGGTCCATAGTAACACTGCTCATAACCCCCGGTCCCCTTCCCCTCGTCCCACTGGAGCGTGTAGTTCTGGATTTTGGAGCCGTTGTCACACGGGGCCTGTGGAAGCACGACATCTTGATTACTCTCAATTAACATCCCATTCATTCCAGGCCCAGTGGTACACACACACACTAACAGGAACCTGACATAGCACAGCATCCACTGTGCTGTTGAACCCCACAACAGTCACAGCATATTGTTTTTTTCAATGGGCTGCGAAGTACAAAAGCATGAATAGGCTCTACAAAAAGGTACAGTACCTTCCACTGGAGAACGAGGGTGCTGCTCTTGGAGCCACTGGCCTTCCTGGGGGGGCCGGGGGGGTCTGGTTCGCAGCTCCGAGTGGTGAAGGCTACTGCCTCCGACGGACTGCCACGTAAACACTGCCCTGAACACACGGCCAGGACCCTGGAGAGAGAGACAGAGTGCACTACGTTTGACAAGAGACATTTTGGACAGACAGCTGTACGGTTGATTAGAGCACACAGACAGACAGCTGTACGGTTGATTAGAGCACACAGACACCTGTACGGTTGATTAGAGCACACAGACAGACAGACAGCTGTATCGTTGATTAGAGCACACAGACAGACAGACAGCTGTACGGTTGATTAGAGCACACAGACAGACAGACAGCTGTACGGTTGATTAGAGCACACAGACAGACAGACAGCTGTACGGTTGATTAGAGCACACAGACAGACAGACAGCTGTACGGTTGATTAGAGCACACAGACAGACAGACAGCTGTACGGTTGATTAGAGCACATACAGACAGACAGCTGTACGGTTGATTAGAGCACACAGACAGACAGCTGTACGGTTGATTAGAGCACACAGACAGACAGACAGCTGTACGGTTGATTAGAGCACACAGACAGACAGACAGCTGTACGGTTGATTAGAGCACACAGACAGACAGACAGCTGTACGGTTGATTAGAGCACACAGACAGACAGCTGTACGGTTGATTAGAGCACACAGACAGACAGACAGCTGTACGGTTGATTAGAGCACACAGACAGACAGCTGCACGGTTGATTAGAGCACACAGACAGACAGCTGTACGGTTGATTAGAGCACAGACAGACAGCTGTATGGTTGATTAGAGCACACAGACAGCTGTACGGTTGATTAGAGCACACAGACAGACAGCTGTACGGTTGATTAGAGCACACAGACAGACAGCTGTACGGTTGATTAGAGCACACAAACAGACAGTTGTACGGTTGATTAGAGCACACAAACAGACAGCTGTACGGTTGATTAGAGCACACAGACAGACAGCTGTACGGTTGATTAGAGCACACAGACAGACAGCTGTACGGTTGATTAGAGCACACAGACAGACAGCTGTACGGTTGATTAGAGCACACAAACAGACAGCTGTACGGTTGATTAGAGCACAGACAGACAGCTGTACGGTTGATTAGAGCACAGACAGACAGACAGCTGTACGGTTGATTAGAGCACACAGACAGACAGACAGCTGTACGGTTGATTAGAGCACACAGACAGACAGCTGTATGACTGATTAGAGCACACAGACAGACAGCTGTATGACTGATTAGAGCACACAGACAGACAGCTGTATGACTGATTAGAGCACACAGACAGACAGCTGTATGACTGATTAGAGCACACAGACAGACAGCTGTACGGTTGATTAGAGCACACAGAGGGGCCCTGAACAGTAGTTGTACCAACCTAACGTGGTAGTCTGTTGCTGGCCTCAGGTCTTCTAAAGTTACACTTAGTTGTTCACCACTGGAACAGGAGAGGAGAGAGAAAACCCCCATCAGAGGAAACAGGGGAGACATTCAGTACCACATTATGTTGGGGTCATTTCAGTAGGGAACGACAGTCCATTGGCATGCAGGATAGCCAAACCAGCACACAAACACACACGGCATCCCTACCTGTACATGGTGGTGTACTTCCCATCCTTGCCGCTGTAGGAGATGGACACATCGTAACTGAGAGGCTCCGGGGAGGGGCTGACCCCCTCTCCCTCTGCCCTGCTGGGGGCCACCCAGCTCAACACTGCCCCTTTGGCCTGGATGTCTGTCACCTGGAGGGTTACACAAGACGGAATCAGCCGAGGTTCAGGATTAGAGAAATACGTATCTGTTGCACTGTTGTCCTTTAGAAGAGAAATGACCAGATTCTCAGCAAACTGAGTAAACAAAAGGAAAGGGTGAAAGTCTAATGCATTAAACTCCTTTACAGAGCAAATCCACAGCAGCAACCAACGGCAACACAGAGAGAACCAAGGAACTCATCATATACTCCAAAACCCTTTATTGTTAGGACATCTTCAATATTTTCTGCATAGCCTTCGTCAGGGAGTACAAAGTAGAGATAGTAGGGCTAGTAGAGATAGATAGATAGTAGGGCTAGTAGAGATAGTAGGGCTAGTAGAGATAGTAGGGCTAGTAGAGATAGTAGGGCTAGTAGAGATAAGATATATAGTAGGGCTAGTAGAGATAGATATATAGTAGGGCTAGTAGAGATAGTAGGGCAGGTAGAGATAGTAGGGCAGGTAGAGATAGTAGGGCAGGTAGAGATAGTAGGGCAGGTAGAGATAGTAGGGCAGGTAGAGATAGTAGGGCAGGTAGAGATAGTAGGGCAGGTAGAGATAGTAGGGCATGTAGAGATAGTAGGGCAGGTAGAGATAGTAGGGCAGGTAGAGATAGTAGGGCAGGTAGAGATAGTAGGGCAGGTAGAGATAGTAGGGCTAGTAGAGATAGTAGGGCTAGTAGAGATAGATATATAGTAGGGCTAGTAGAGATAGTAGGGCAGGTAGAGATAGTAGGGCTAGTAGAGATAGACAGAGAAAGATAGTAGGAATAGTAGAGATAGTGGAGATGTACTCCTGTAGGGAGGGCAGCGTTAACCTTCAGCTGTTTGCCTGACTAGGCATCTCTTGGCGATCTCTTTCTCTGTTTTGTGAGGTAAAAAAATTACATGGACCAACTGACAGGGAGTCAGGAACAGTTCACTACATGGAAGAACGCAATCAACCCCTGTCTGTCTGTCTGTCCTCCTCCTCACCTCTGTCTGTGTAGTGTCTACCCACTGAGCTGGGGGCCAGTATGTCTCACAGGAGGAGAATACTACCCCGCTTCATCCTCTCTCTCCATCTCTAAACCTCCCCATCTCTCTCTCTCCATCTCCAAACCTCCTCCATCTCTCACTCCATCTCCAAACCTCCCCATCTCTCTCTCCATCTCCAAACCTCCCCATCTCTCTCTCATCTCCAAATCCCCCCATCTCTCTCTCTCCATCTCCAAACCTCCCCATCTCTCACTCCATCTCCAAACCTCCCCATCTCTCTCTCATCTCCAAATCCCCCCATCTCTCTCTCTCATCTCCAAACCTCCCCATCTCTCTCCATCTCCAAGCCTCCCCCATCTCTCTCCATCTCCAAGCCTCCCCATCTCTCTCCATCTCCAAGCCTCCCCATCTCTCTCCATCTCCAAACCTCCCCATCTCTCTCCATCTCCAAGCCTCCCCATCTCTCTCTCCATCTCCAAACCTCCCCATCTCTCTCCATCTCCCAACCTCCCCATCTCTCTCAATCTCGCTCTACATCTCCAAACCTCCCCCATCTCTCTCTCTCCAACCTCCCCCATCTCTCTCAATCTCGAAACCTCCCCATCTCTCTCAATCTCCAAACCTCCCCATCTATCTCAATCTCCAATCCTCCCCCTCTCCATCTTCAATCCTCCCCCTCTCCATCTCCAATCCTCCCCCATCTCTCTCTCCATCTCCAAACCTCACCCATCTCTCTCCATCGCCAAACCTCCCCATCTCTCTGTCAAATAGACTTGTTTTGGTACTTTACATGGGTCTGACATCAGACATTGATGACAGAGATATGCATGATGACGAGAATCATCTCATATAAGGTTAAATACATTCTATTTCCAGTTCTCATCCAACAGCTGGAGCTTGCCGGGTTTTTAAACAAGGCTTGGGCCTGCGTCCCAAATGGCACCCTATCTGGTCAAAAGTAGTACCCTATATAGGGAATAGGGTGCCATTTGGGATGCAAGCCTTTGACTGCACCAGCCTAATCCTGCATGGTACGAAGGAAGGAAAAGTGGTTCTTCATTAGAGCTTTGATCTGCTCCAGCACCTTAAAATAAATCAGATTCAGAACAGAAAGACATTAGGCCTACTCAATGACTCCAACATGATTAAGGTAAAAATCTCCACTCGTAATCCAACAAAAAGACCAGTTAAGTCCTCATCAGATCAGACATCAATAGCATTACCTCCTCTGTCCTGTAGCCAACACCTCCTCTGTCCTGTAGCCAACACCTCCTCTGTCCTGTAGCCAACACCTCCTCTGTCCTGTAGCCAACACCTCCTCTGTCCTGTAGCCAACACCTCCCCTGTCCTGTAGCCAACACCTCCCCCATACCTCCTCCGTCCTGTAGCTAATACCTCCTCCGTCCTGTAGCTAAAACCTCCTCCGTCCTGTAGCTAATTCCTCCTCCGTTCTGTAGCTAATACTTCCTCCGTCCTGTAGCTAATAACTTGTCAGTTCTGTAGTTCTGTAGCAGTCAGTTACCCCTGCCACCCCCACGCAACCACCCCCCATTCAGCTACCCCTGCCCCCCTCCTGACCTACCACTGCCCAGACAAGTACCCCTGCCCCCCCACGCAACCACCCCCCATTCAGCGACCCCAGGCCCCCCATCCTACCACCCCCAGTCAGCAAACCCCCCATCCTACCAACCCCCCAGTCAGCTACCCCCCATATCCTACCAACCCCCCAGTCAGCTACCCCCCATCCTACCACCCCCAATCAGCAATCCCCCCCTATCCTACCACCCCCAGTCAGCAATCCCCCCCTATCCTACCACCCCCAGTCAACAAACCCCTCTATCCAACCCCCCCCCCCTATCTAACCCCCCCAGTCAGCTACCCCTCCTACCCCCCCAGTCAGCTACCCCCCTATCGTACCACCCCCCAGTCAGCCAACCCCATCCAACACCCCCCAGTCAGCTACCCCCCCACCAACACCCCCCAATCAGCTAACCCCCCCTGTCCTGCCACCCCCCAATCAGCTAACCCCCCTGTACGACCACACCCAATCATCTAACCCCCAATCAGCTACCCCCCTGTCCTTCCACCCCCCAGTCAGCCAACCCCTGTCCTTCCACCCCCCAGTCAGCTACCCCCCTGTCCTTCCACCCCCCAATCAGCTAACCCCCCTGTCCTGCCACCCCCCAATCAGCTAACCCCCCTGTCCTTCCACCCCCCAGTCAGCTAACCCCCCTGTCCTGCCACCCCCCAATCAGCTAACCCCCCTGTCCTGCCACCCCCCAATCAGCTAACCCCCCTGTCCTTCCACCCCCCAATCAGCTAATCCCCCTGTCCTGCCACCCCCCAATCAGCTAACCCCCCTGTCCTGCCACCCCCCAATCAGCTAACCCCCCTGTCCTTCCACCCCCCAGTCAGCTAACCCCCCTGTCCTGCCACCCCCCAATCAGCTAACCCCCCTGTCCTGCCACCCCCCAATCAGCTAACCCCCCTGTCCTGCCACCCCCCAATCAGCTAACCCCCCTGTCCTTCCACCCCCCAGTCAGCTAACCCCCCTGTCCTGCCACCCCCCAATCAGCTAACCCCCCTGTCCTGCCACCCCCCAGTCAGCTAACCCCCCTGTCCTTCCACCCCCCAATCAGCTAACCCCCCTGTCCTTCCACCCACCAGTCAGCTAACCCCCCTGTCCTTCCACCCCCCAATCAGCTAACCCCCCTGTCCTGCCACCCCCCAATCAGCTAACCCCCGTCCTGCCACCCCCCCAATCAGCTAACCCCCCTGTCCTGCCACCCCCCAATCAGCTAACCCCCGTCCTGCCACCCCCCAATCAGCTAACCCCCCTGTCCTGCCACCCCCCAATCAGCTAACCCCCCTGTCCTTCCACCCCCCTGTCCTTCCACCCCCCAGGCAGCTAACCCCCTGTCCTTCCACCCCCCAATCAGCTAACCCCCTGTCCTTCCACCCCCCAGTCAGCTAACCCCCTGTCCTTCCACCCCCCAGTCAGCTAACCCCCTGTCCTTCCACCCCCCCAATCAGCTAACCCCCCTGTCCTTCCACCCCCCAATCAGCTAACCCCCCTGTCCTTCCACCCCCCAATCAGCTAACCCCCCTGTCCTTCCACCCCCCAATCAGCTAACCCCCCTGTCCTGCCACCCCCCAATCAGCTAACCCCCCCTGTCCTTCCACCCCCCAGTCAGCTAACCCCCTGTCCTTCCACCCCCCAATCAGCTAACCCCCCTGTCCTTCCACCCCCCAATCAGCTAACCCCCCTGTCCTCCCACCCCCCAATCAGCTAACCCCCCTGTCCTTCCACCCCCCAATCAGCTAACCCCCCTGTCCTTCCACCCCCAAATCAGCTAACCCCCCTGTCCTTCCACCCCCAATCAGCTAACCCCCCTGTCCTTCCACCCCCAATCAGCTAACCCCCCTGTCCTGCCACCCCCCAATCAGCTAACCCCCCTGTCCTTCCACCCCCCAATCAGCTAACCCCCCTGTCCTTCCACCCCCCAATCAGCTAACCCCCCTGTCCTTCCACCCCCCAATCAGCTAACCCCCCTGTCCTTCCACCCCCCAATCAGCTAACCCCCCTGTCCTTCCACCCCCCAGTCAGCTAACCCCCCTGTCCTGCCACCCCCCAATCAGCTAACCCCCCTGTCCTTCCACCCCCCAATCAGCTAACCCCCCTGTCCTTCCACCCCCCCAATCAGCTAACCCCCCTGTCCTTCCACCCCCCAATCAGCTAACCCCCCTGTCCTTCCACCCCCCAATCAGCTAACCCCCCTGTCCTTCCACCCCCCAGTCAGCTAACCCCCCTGTCCTGCCACCCCCCAATCAGCTAACCCCCCTGTCCTTCCACCCCCCAATCAGCTAACCCCCCTGTCCTTCCACCCCCCAATCAGCTAACCCCCCTGTCCTTCCACCCCCCAATCAGCTAACCCCCCTGTCCTTCCACCCCCCAATCAGCTAACCCCCCTGTCCTGCCACCCCCCAATCAGCTAACCCCCCTGTCCTTCCACCCCCCAATCAGCTAACCCCCCTGTCCTTCCACCCCCCAATCAGCTAACCCCCCTGTCCTTCCACCCCCCAATCAGCTAACCCCCCTGTCCTTCCACCCCCCAATCAGCTAACCCCCCTGTCCTTCCACCCCCCAGTCAGCTAACCCCCCTGTCCTGCCACCCCCCAATCAGCTAACCCCCCTGTCCTTCCACCCCCCAATCAGCTAACCCCCCTGTCCTTCCACCCCCCAATCAGCTAACCCCCCTGTCCTTCCACCCCCCAATCAGCTAACCCCCCTGTCCTTCCACCCCCCAATCAGCTAACCCCCCTGTCCTTCCACCCCCCAGTATTATATTATTTCACTTAGTATTATTATTATTACTTATTACTTATTGTAATATTGTTTCATTCACTTCTCTGTGACCTACATTGTTGGAGATCCGAGCAGAATAATTTCACCCTACCCTGCAATTACATCTGCGGCCCTTGTGCATGTCATAAACTCTTGATTTGAAATATTATGGTATATAAAGTCCATGATATGAAAGACAAGACACAGAGAGAGAGACACTCACCACTGGTTTACTGACAGTGTTCAACAGGGCCTGTAGGAGCTGAGCCTCTTTATCCATGTCTAGAAGGAGACACACACAGAAGAAATTACGATATTAAGTTATGCAATTTTTTACACACAAAAATAACAAAAACAAAAAAACGGATTCATCATACATATGTTGATCCCAGGGCAACAGGCAGGTCCATTCATGTACAGTCAAAACTGTCCTTCCACCCCCCCAGTCAGCTACCCCCTGTCTGGAACCCCAACGGTGGGACCAGCTTCCCCCTTGATGCAAGGACAGCAGAGTCACTACCCACTAGCTCTGACTAAGATGATAACTTTGTTATTGAGGGGAAAACATGTACTTCACTACGACTGTGATGTGGTTGTCTCACCTAGCCATCTTAAGATGAAAGCACTAAGTCACTCTGGATAAGAGAGTCTACTAAAATAATGAAAATGACACTAAGCTACAGGACTGTTATGCGAGCACAGACTGGAATAGGTTCCGGGATTCTTCCGATGGCATTGAGAAGTACACCACATCAGTCACTGGCTTCAACAATAAGTACGTCGATGATGTCGTCCCCACAGTGACCGTACGTACATACCCCAACCAGAAAGCAATGGATTACAGGCAACATCTGCACTGAGTTAAAGGGTAGAGCTGCCACTCTCAAATCAAATCAAATTTATTTACATAGCCCTTCGTACATCAGCTGATATCTCAAAGTGCTGTACAGAAACTCAGCCTAAAACCCCAAGCAATGCAGGTGTAGAAGCACAGTGGCTAGGAAGCTTGTAAGAAATCTCGCTTTGCCCTCCGACGAACCATCAAACAGGCAAAGCATCAATACAGGACTATGATTGAATCGTATTACGCCGGGTCCGATGCTCGTCGGATGTGGCTTCAAACTTTTACAGACTACAAAGGGCAAGTAACACTGAAACATGCATGAGAGCATCAGCTGTTCCAGACGACTGAGTGATCACACTCTCCGTAGCCATTGTGAGTAAGACCTTTAAACAGGTCAACATTCTCAAGGCCGCAGGGCCAGACAGATTACCAGGACGTTTACTGCGAGCATGCGCCGACAAACTGGCAAGTGTCTTCACTGACATTTTCAACCTGCCCCTGTCTGAGTCTGTAATACCAACACGTTTCAAGCAGACCACCATAGTCCCTTTGCCCAAGAACACTAAGGTAACCTGCATAAATGACTACTGACCCGTAGCACTCACATCAGTAGCCATTAAGTGCTTTGAAAGGCTGGTCATGGCTCACATCAACACCATTATCCCAGAAACCCTAGACCCACTCATTTGCATACCACCCCAACAGATCCACAGATAATGCCATCTCTATGGCACTCAACAGTGCCCTTTCCAACATGGACAAAAGGACCACCTACAGCTGAAGTCAGAAGTTTATATACACCTTAGCCAAATACATTTAAACTCAGTTTTTCACAATTCCTGACATTTAATCAGAGTATAGATTCCCTGTCTTAGGTCAGTTAGGATCACCACTTTATCTTTACAGTGTGAAATGTCAGAATAAAAGTAGAGAGAATTATTTATTTCAGCTTTTATTTCTTTCATCACATTCCCAGTGGGTCAGAAGTTTACATACACTAAATTAGTATTTGGTAGCATTGCCTTTAAATGGTTTAACTTGGGTCAAATGTTTTGGGAAGCCTTCCAGAAGCTTCCCACAATAAGTTGGATGAATTTTGGCCCGTTCCTCCTGACAGAGCTGGTGTAATGTTCTATAGGATTGAGGTCAGGGCTTTGTGTTGGCCACTCCAACACCTTGACATTGTTGACCTTAAGCCTTTTTGCCAAGTATGCTTGGCAACTTTGGAAGTATGCTTGGGGTCATTGTCCATTTGGAAGACCCATTTACGACCAAGCTTTAACTTCCTGACTGATGTCTTGAGATGTTGCTTCAAAATATCCACATAATTTCCCCTCATGTTGCCATCTATTTTGTGAAGTGCACCAGTCCCTCCTGCAGAAAAGCACCCCCACAACTTGATGCTGCCACCCCAGTGCTTCACGGTTGGGATGGTGTTCTTCTTGCAAGCCTCTCCCTTTTTCCTCCAAACATAATGATGGTCATTATGGCCAAACAATTCCATTTTTGTTTCATCAGACCAGAGAACATTTCTCCAAAAAGTATGATCTTTGTCCCCATGTGCAGTTGCAAACCGATTAGTGGCTTCTTCCTTGCTGAGCGGCCGTTCAGGTTATGTCGATATAGGACTCGTTTAACTGTGGATATAGACACTTTTGTACCGGTTTCCTCTAGCATCTTCACAAGGTCCTTTGCTGTTGTTCTGGGATTGATTTGCCCTTTTCGCACCAAAGTATGTTCATCTCTAGGAGACAGAACGTGTCTCCTTCCTGAGCGGTATGACGGCTGCATGGTCCCATGGTGTTTATACTTGCGTACTATTGTTTATACAGATTAACGTGGTACCTTCTGGTTACTGGTGTTGGTGATCTGGTTACTGGTGTTGGTGATCTGGTTATTGGTGTTGGTGATCTGGTGACTGGTGTTGGTAATGGTGATCTGGTGACTGGTGTTGGTAATGGTGATCTGGTGACTGGTGTAGTAATGGTGATCTGGTGACTGGTGTTGGTAATGGTGACTGGTGTTGGTGATCTGGTGACTGGTGTTGGTAATGGTGATCTGGTGTTGGTGATCTGGTGACTGGTGTTGGTGACTGGTGTTGGTGATCTGGTGACTGGTGTTGGTGATCTGGTGACTGGTGATCTGGTTACCTGGTTACTGGTGTTGGTGATCTGGTTACTGGTGTTGGTGATCTGGTTACTGGTGTTGGTGATCTGGTTACTGGTGTTGGTGATCTGGTGACTGGTGTTGGTAATGGTGATCTGGTGACTGGTGTTGGTGATCTGGTTACTGGTGTTGGTGACTGGTTACTGGGGTTGGTGATCTGGTTACTGGTGTTGGTGATCTGGTTACTGGTGTTGGTAATGGTGAACTGGTGACTGGTGTTGGTAATGGTGATCTGGTGACTGGTGTTGGTGATCTGGTTACTGGTGTTGGTGATCTGGTGATCTGGTTACTGGTGTTGGTGATCTGGTGACTGGTGTTGGTGATCTGGTTACTGGTGTTGGTGATCTGGTTACTGGTGTTGGTGATCTGGTTACTGGTGTTGGTGATCTGGTTACTCACTGACACATTGCGTTCGGGATCTGGTGACTGGTGTTGGTAATGGTGATCTGGTGACTGGTGTTGGTGATCTGGTTACTGGTGTTGGTGATCTGGTTACTGGTGTTGGTAATGGTGATCTGGTTACTGGTGTTGGTAATGGTGATCTGGTTACTGGTGTTGGTGATCTGGTTACTGGTGTTGGTGATCTGGTTACTGGTGTTGGTGATCTGGTTACTGGTGTTGGTGATCTGGTTACTGGTGTTGGTGATCTGGTTACTGGTGTTGGTGATCTGGTTACTGGTGTTGGTGATCTGGTTACTGGTGTTGGTGATCTGGTTACTGGTGTTGGTGATCTGGTTACTGGTGTTGGTGATCTGGTTATATCTGGTTACTGGTGTTGGTGATCTGGTTACTGGTGTTGGTGATCTGGTTACTCACTGACACATTGCGTTCGGGTTCTGATATAAAAGTAAACGACACATCAAAGTTATTCTATTCAATCTACTTCAATAATGTATAATTATTAATTACTAATAAATGTATAGTAACACGACAAAATGCCCGGGGACTCTCATTTCCACCAGAGAGTAACGGTTAATGTGATTGGATGAGTACCGGTTAATGTGATTGGATGAGTACCGGTTAATGTGATTGGATGAGTACCGGTTAATGTGATTGGATGAGTAACGCTTAATGTGATTGGATGAGTAACGCTTAATGTGATTGGATGAGTAACGGTTAATGTGATTGGACGAGTACCGGTTAATGTGATTGGATGAGTAACGGTTAATGTGATTGGATGAGTAACGGTTAATGTGATTGGACGAGTAACGGTTAATGTGATTGGACGAGTACCGGTTAATGTGATTGGATGAGTACCGGTTAATGTGATTGGATGAGTAACGGTTAATGTGATTGGATGAGTAACGGTTAATGTGATTGGATGAGTAACGGTTAATGTGATTGGATGAGTAACGGTTAATGTGATTGGATGAGTAACGGTTAATGTGATTGGATGAGTAACGGTTAATGTGATTGGATGAGTAACGGTTAATGTGATTGGATGAGTACCGGTTAATGTGATTGGATGAGTACCGGTTAATGTGATTGGATGAGTACCGGTTAATGTGATTGGATGAGTACCGGTTAATGTGATTGGATGAGTACCGGTTAATGTGATTGGATGAGTAACGGTTAATGTGATTGGATTGGATGAGTACCGGTTAATGTGATTGGATGAGTAATGGTTAATGTGATTGGATGAGTACCGGTTAATGTGATTGGATGAGTACCGGTTAATGTGATTGGATGAGTACCGGTTAATGTGATTGGATGAGTACCGGTTAATGTGATTGGATGAGTACCGGTTAATGTGATTGGATGAGTAACGGTTAATGTGATTGGATGAGTACCGGTTAATGTGATTGGATGAGTACCGGTTAATGTGATTGGATGAGTACCGGTTAATGTGATTGGATGAGTAACGGTTAATGTGATTGGATGAGTACCGGTTAATGTGATTGGATGAGTACCGGTTAATGTGATTGGATGAGTAACGGTTAATGTGATTGGATGAGTAACGGTTAATGTGATTGGATGTTAATTATTTGACCTGTATTTGACATTGTGTTGTTATTTCGCTGAGATGGTTTAATTTAATTTTTTGGCAGTGAAACGAGGCTACTCAGGCGAGAGAAGAAAAATTACGAATTACATTTTTGGTTTGGCGTACCCCTGAAGGCTCGTAACCCCAGTTTGGGAATACCTGGTGTAATGGAATGTATATCCTTGTGTGGTTTTGTGGATTTTTTAAAACTTATGCAGGCGTCATAGCCAGTCATAAAATAACACAGTACATGTCACAACAGGTCCAAATATACAGTGCATTACACTACCACAAAAGGCCTGATTGGTGGAGTGCTGCAGAAATGGCTGTCTTTCTGGAAGGTTCTCCCATCTCCACAGTGGAATTCTGGAGCTTTGTCAGAGTGACCATCGGGTTTTTGGTCACCTCCCTGACCAAGGTCCTTCTCCCCCTGATTGCTCAGTTTGGCCGGGCGGACAGCTCTAGGAAGAGTCTTGGTATTTCCATACTTCTTCCATTTAAGAATGATGGAGGCCACTGTGTTCTTGGGGACCTTCAATGCGGCAGACATTTGTTGGTACCCTTCCCCAGATCTGTGCCTCGACACAATCCTGTCTTTGCTCTGACATTCACTGTCAACTGTGAGACCTTATATAGACAGGTGTGTGCCTTTCCAAATCATGTCCAATCAATTGAATTTACCACAGGTGGACTCCAATCAAGTAGTAGAAACATCTCAAGGATGGTCAATGGAAACAGGATGCACCTGAGCTCAATGTTGTGTCTCAAAGCAAAAGGGTTTGAATACTTATGTAAATAAGGTATTTGTTTCATATTTGTAATAAATTTGCAAAAATGTCTAAAATCCTATTCGCTTTGTCATTACGGGGTATTGTGTGTAGGTTGATGATGAAGAAATGTGAGTCCATTTTAGATTAAGGCTGTAACGTAACAAATGTGGAAAAAGTCAAGGGGTCTGAATATTTTCCCGAATGCACTGTATGTGTCACGACAGTGTTATGACCATACTATGACAGGTTATGACAAGTTATGTCAGTTGTTACGACGCTGGGTGTCAAGCAAAGTGTTACAATTTCCACCACTGCCTCTTCGCCCAGCCCCTTGTCCCAACCCCTGTCCCAGCCCCTGACCCAGCCCCTGTCCCAGTCCCTGTCCCAGCCCCTGTTCCTGTCCCAACCCCTGTTCCTGTCCCAGCCCCTGTTCCAACCCCTGTTCCAGCCCGTTCCAACCCCTGTCCCAACCACTGCTCCTGTCCCAACCCCTGTCCCAGCCCCTGACCCAGCCCCTGTTCCTGTCCCAGCCCCTGTACCAACCCCTGACCCTGCCCCACTCCTGTCCCAACCCCTGACCCAGCCCCTTGTCCCAACCCCTGTTCCTCCCCAACCCCTGTCCCAGCCCCTGTTCCAACCCCTGTTCCTGACCCAGCCCCTGTTCCTGACCCAGCCCCTGTTCCTGTCCCATCCCCTGTTCTAACCCCTGTCCCATCCCCTGTTCTAACCCCTGTCCCAACCCCTGACCCAGCCCGTGTTCCTGTCCCAGCCCCTGTACCAACCCCTGACCCTGCCCCACTCCTGTCCCAACCCCTGACCCAGCCCCTTGTCCCAACCCCTGTTCCTCCCCAACCCCTGACCCAGCCCCTGTTCCAACCCCTGACCCAGCCCCTGTTCCAACCCCTGACCCAGCCCCTGTTCCAACCCCTGACCCAGCCCCTGTTCCAACCCCTGACCCAGCCCCTGTTCCAACCCCTGACCCAGCCCCTGTTCCAACCCCTGACCCAGCCCCTGTTCCTGACCCAGCCCCTGCTCCTGTCCCAGCCCCTGCTCCTGTCCCAGCCCCTGCTCCTGTCCCAGCCCCTGTTCCTGTCCCAGCCCGTGTTCCTGTTCCAACCCCTGACCCAGCCCCTGTTCAAACCCCTGACCCAGCCCCTGCTCCTGTCCCAGCCCCTGTTCCTGACCCAACCCCTGACCCAGCCCCTGTCCCAGCCCCTGCTCCTGTCCCAGCCCCTGTTCCTGTCCCAGCCCCTGTTCCAACCCCTGATCCAGCCCCTGTTCCAACCCCTGTCCCAGCCCCTGTTCCTGTCCCAGCCCCTGTTCCTGACCCAGCCCCTGCTCCTGACCCAACCCCTGTTCCTGTCCCAGCCCCTGTTCCAACCCCTGTCCCAGTCCCTGTCCCAACCCCTGACCCAGCCCCTGTTCCTGTCCCAACCCCTGTTCCAGCCCCTGACCCAGCCCCTGTTCTAACCCCTGACCCAGCCCCTGTTCCAACCCCTGACCCAGCCCCTGTTCCTGTCCCAGCCTTTGTTCCTGTCCCAGCCCCTGGTCCTCTCCTTCAGCTTAAATAGCCACCCCTCGGGCCACTGGCCCTCCTTACCTCCAGGTTCTTTGTCCATCTGCTTGGCGGTGGTGCTGGTCTGTCCCTGTCCCAGTTCAGCCTCCAGCCCCTTCCCTCCTCCAACCACCCCATTGTAGATACTGTCCATGGAGGGGGGGCTGCCTCGACTCTTCTGTGGCGAGGGAGGGGGGCTGTCCTTCATCTGACCACCTCCTCCTCCTCTCTCTCCCCCTTGCCGCTCCTTGAGCTTCTTCTGCAGACGCTCGTAGGTCTTGCTGGCCCTTTCGTCGCGGTGGACGAACGGCGGCGGGCGTCCGTGTGGGGAATGAGAATCTGCCGAGACTGGGAGGAGACCAGACACACAGAGACACTTAGACATGCAGAACAGGTATGGAGTACAGACACACACACAGAGCCTTCAGACAGTATTCATACCCCTTGACTTATTCCACATTATAGGGTTACAGCCGGAATTTAAAATGGATTAAATTGAGATTTGTCTTGAGTCAATAAGTACACAAACCCTTTTGTTATGTCAAGCCTAACTAAGTTTAGTAAAAAATGTGCTTAACAAATCACATAATAAGGTGTATGGACTCTGTGCAATAATAACGCTTAATATGATTGTCATGACTACCTCATCTCTGTACACCCCACAGACAATGATCTGTAAGGTCCCCCAGTCAAGCAGTGAATTTCAAACACAGATTTAACCACAAAGACCAGAGAGGTTTTCCAATGACTCAAAGAAGGGCACCTATTGGTAGATGGGTAAAAAATAAAGCAGATATTGAATATCCCTTTGAACCCGGTGAAGTTATTAATTACACTTTGGATGGTGTATCAATTCACCCAGTCACTACAAAGATACAGGCTTCCTTCTTAACTCAGTTGCCAGAGAGGAAGGAAACCGCTCAGGGATTTCACCATGAGGCCAATGGGGACTTTAAAACAGTTACAGAGTTTAATGGCTGTGATCGGAGAAAACTGAGGACGGATCAACAACATTGTAGTTACTCCACAATACTAACCTAAATGACAGAGTGAAAAGAAGGAAGCCTGAACAGAATACAAATATTCAACAACAAAAAAATGTGTCCTGAATACAAAGTGTCATGTTTGGGGCAAATCCAATACAACACATTACTGGGAATAAGAATGTTGGAGGCCACTATGTTCTCAAACGGAACACGTTTGGAACCACCAAGACTCCTCCTAGAGCTGGCCGTCCGGCCAAACTGAGCAATCAGGCGAGAAGGGCCTTGGTCAGGGAGGTGACCAAGAATCCAATGGTCACTGACAGAGCTCTAGAGTTTGTCTATGGAGATGGGAGAACCTTCCAGAAGGACAACCATCTCTACAGCACTACACCAATCAGGTCTTTATGGTAGAGTGGCCAGACGGAAGCCACTTCTCAGTAAAAGGCACATATGACAGCCCACTTGAAGTTTGCCAACAGGGACCAAAAGGACTAAACAAGATTCTCTGGTCTGATGTTACCAAGATTGAAGTCTTTGGCCTGAATGCCAAGCGTCATGTCTGGAGGACACCTAGAAGCATCCCAATGGTGAAGCATGGTGGTGGCAGCATCATGCTGTGGGGATGTTTTTTTTCAGTGGCAGGGACTGGGAGACCAGTCAGGATCGAGACAAAGATGAACAGAGCAAAGTACAGAGAGATTCTTGATGAAAACCTGCTCCAGAGAGCTCAGGACCTCAGACTGGGGCGAAAGTTCACCTTCCAACAGGACAATGACCCAAAGCACACAGCCAAGACAATGCAGGAGTGGCTTCGGGACAAGTCTCTGAATGTCCTTGATTGGCCCAGCCAGAGCCCGGACTTGAACCCGATCTAACATCTCTGGAAAGAACTGAAAATAGCTGTGCAGCGACGCTCCCCATCCAACCTGACAGAGCTTGAGAGGATCTGCAGAGAAGAATGGGAGAAACTCCCCAAATACAGGTTTGTCAAGCTTGTTGCGTCATACCCAAGAAGACTGGAGGCTGTTATCGCTGCCAAAGGTTCTTCAACACTGAGTAAATAGTCTGAATATTAATGTAAATGTCACATTTCATATTTTATTTAGTAAATTTGCTAAAATGTCTATAAACCTGTTTTTGCTTTGCCATTATGGGGTACTGTGTGTAGATTGATGAGGAAAAACAACAATTTAATCCAATTTAGAATAAGACTGTAAAGTAACAAAATGTGGGAAAAGTCAAGGGGTCTGAATACTTTCTGAATGCTCTGTATGTAGTGTATACTATGTAGTGTATACTATGTAGTGCATACTATGTAGTGTATACTATGTAGTGTATAGTGTATACTATTTAGTGTATTTAGTGTGTAGCATATACAATGTAGTGTATACGATGTAGTGTATACTATGTAGTGCATACTATGTAGTGTATACTATGTAGTGTATAGTGTATACTATTTAGTGTATTTAGTGTGTAGCATATACAATGTAGTGTATACGATGTAGTGTATACGATGTAGTGTATAGCTTATACTATGTAGTGCATATCATATAGTGTATAGTGTATACTATGTAGTGTGTAATGTATACTATGTAGTGTATACTATGTAGTGTATACTATGTAGTGTGTAGCACATACTATGTAGTGCATACTATGTAGTGTGTAGTGTATACTATGTAGTGTATACTATATACTATGTAGTGTATACTATGTGGTGTGTAGTGTATACTATGTAGTGTATTCTATGTAGTGTATACTATATACTATGTAGTGTATAGTATGTGGTGTGTAGTGTATACTATGTAGTGAATACTATGTAGTGTATATACTCACCCTGCTCTGAGTAAATGTGTGCCGGGTGGTACTGTGGTATATACTGGGAGCTCATGTCCCCCGCCATGCCTGTGTAGAGGTGGGGTGGGGGGGGCAACATGGCGGGGTGGGGGATGAAGGCGGGCAGGTGGGCGTGGGGTGGAGGAGGGGGGTGGTGCAGGGGGGAGTGGCCCCCAGGGTGGAACTCTGGCTGCTGAGGTAAGACCAGAACACGTCGTACTCCATTCTCCTCTATGATCTGATGGACGGAAAGGTGGAGAGAGAGAGCGAGGTAGGGAGAGAGCGAGAGCGAGGTAGGGAGAGAGCGAGAGCGAGGTAGGGAGAGAGCGAGAGCGAGGTAGGGAGAGAGCGAGAGCGAGGTAGGGAGAGAGCGAGAGCGAGGTAGGGAGAGAGCGAGAGCGAGGTAGGGAGAGAGCGAGAGCGAGGTAGGGAGAGAGCGAGAGCGAGGTAGGGAGAGGGAGAGAGCGAGGTAGGGAGAGGGAGAGAGCGAGAGCGAGGTAGGGAGAGAGCGAGGTAGGGAGAGAGCGAGGTAGGGAGAGAGCGAGAGCGAGGTAGGGAGAGAGCGAGAGCGAGGTAGGGAGAGAGCGAGAGCGAGAGCGAGGTAGGGAGAGAGCGAGGTAGGGAGAGAGCGAGAGCGAGAGCGAGGTAGGGAGAGAGCGAGGTAGGGAGAGAGCGAGGTAGGGAGAGAGCGAGGTAGGGAGAGAGCGAGGTAGGGAGAGAGCGAGAGCGAGGTAGGGAGAGAGCGAGAGCGAGGTAGGGAGAGAGCGAGAGCGAGGTAGGGAGAGAGCGAGAGCGAGGTAGGGAGAGAGCGAGAGCGAGGTAGGGAGAGAGCGAGAGAGGTAGGGAGAGAGAGAGCGAGAGCGAGGTAGGGAGAGAGCGAGAGCGAGGTAGGGAGAGAGCGAGAGCGAGGTAGGGAGAGAGCGAGGTAGGTAGGGAGAGAGCGAGAGAGCGAGAGAGAGAGAGAGAGAGAGAGAGAGAGAGAGAGAGAGAGAGAGAGAGAGAGAGAGAGAGAGAGAGAGAGAGAGAGAGAGAGAGAGAGAGAGAGAGAGAGAGAGAGAGAGAGCGATGGGGAGAGAAAGAGAGAGAACAACAATTATTATTCGAAACTTCTGTATATGATCTGAGACAACAGGTTATTAGGGGTTACAAATGTTTGATTGTGTCTGAGGACGTAGAATGAGTCGGACATGAAATCAGGAGGCCAAAATCAGACTTATGAAAGGAGAACCGGTATGTATAAGCATCTACAGAGCCTTCAGAATGTAGTCATGCCTGCTGTCTTATTCCACAGGTTGTTGTGTTACAGCCTGAATTCCTCACCCATCAGCACACAATAACCCATAATCACAGTGAAAACGTGTTTTCTTGTTTATTCTTGCAATGTCTTGAAAATGTAACACAGAAATCTCATTTACATAAGCAGTCATACACCTGGAGTCAATACATGTTAGAATCAACTTCGGCAGCGATTACACCTGTGAGTCTCTCTGGGTAAGGCTCTAAGAGTGATTACAGCTGTGAGTCTTTCTGGGTAAGTCTCTAAGAGTGATTACACCTGTGAGTCTCTCTGGGTAAGTCTCTAAGAGTGATTTCAGCTGTGAGTCTTTCTGGGTAAGCCTTAAGAGCTTTGCACACCTGGATTATACAATATGTGTACATTATTCTTGTAAAAATACTTCAAGATCTGTCAGGTTGGTTGTTGATCATTGCTAGACAGCCATTGTTCAAGTGTTGACATAGATTATGAAGCCAATGTCATTCAATGTCAGGAACATTCAATGTCCTCTTTCTTAGCAACTCGGGTGTAGATTTAGCCTTGTTTTTTAGGTTATTGTCCTGCTGAAAAGTGAATTCATCTCCCAGTGTCTAGTGGACAGCAGCTTGAACCAGGTTTTTCTCTAGGATTTTGCCTGTGCTTAGCCCTTTTCAGTTTATTTTCATCCTAAAAAACTCCCGAGTTCTTGTCGATGACAAGCATACCCATAACATGATGCAGCCACCAACATGCTTTAAAATATGGAGGCAGTTACTCAGTGATGCGTTGTGTTGGATTTGCTCCAAACATTTTCAGAACAAAAATATATAGTTAAATTTTTGTTGCAGTTTTATTTTAGTGCCTTATTGCAAACAGGATGCATGTTTTGGTGTATATAAATTTGTTATGTACAGGCTTCCTTCTTTTCACTCTGTCCTTCAGCATTCCGCAAATTCCTCCTGTACATGCTCCCGAGTAGCACAGCGGTCTAAGGCATTGCATCTCAGTGCAAGAGGCGTCACTAGTCTCTGGTTCGAATCCAGGCTGCATCCCATCCGGCCGTGAATGGGAGTCCCATAAGGCAGAGCACAATTGGCCCAGCGTCATCCGGGTTTGGCCGGTGTAGGCAGTCATTGTAAATAATAATTTGTCCTCAACTAGTTAAATAGTAATTGTCTCGCCTAGTTAAATATATATTTTTATTTAAAAAAATTAAAAAACAGTAACGGTTTTAAAGTCCCCATTAGCCTCATGGTGAAATCCCTGAGTGGTTTCCTTCCTCTCCGGCAACTGAGTTAGGAAGGACACCTGTATGCTTGTAGTGACTGGGTGTATTGATACACCATCCAAAGTGTAATTAATAACTTCACCAGGTTCAAAGGGATATTCAATATCTGCTTTTTTATATATTCCGTTTTTTTCATCTACCAATTCACTGCTCGATTGAGGACCTTACAGGTACGTGTGGGGTACAGAGATGTTTAAACACTATTATTGCACACAAAGCAAGTTATCGTGTGACTTGTTAAGCAAACTGTTACCCCTGAACTTTAAGCCGCAACAAAGGGCTTGAAAACTTATCGACCCGAAGACATTTTCAGCTTATTGACTAAAACATTTCTAAAACCCGATTTCACTTCCACAGAGTACTTTGTGTAGGTCAGTTACCCCCCCCCCCAAAAAATCTAAATTTAATACATTTTAAATTCAGCCTGTAATGTAACATAATATTTAAAAAAAGGTCAAGGGGTCAGAGTACTTTCTGAAGGCACTGTACATTACAAAGGTCAAATCCAATTTAAATTGTAGGTGTGTGTTTGTGTGTCCACGAGACAGGAAGAGGGAGAGCATACCCGTGAAACAGGAAGAGAGGGAGAGCATACCCGTGAAACAGGAAGAGAGGGAGAGCATACCCGTGAAACAGGAAGAGAGGGAGAGCATACCCGTGAAACAGGAAGAGAGGGAGAGCATACCCGTGAAACAGGAAGAGAGGGAGAGCATACCCGTGAAACAGGAAGAGAGGGAGAGCATACCCGTGAAACAGGAAGAGAGGGAGAGCATACCCTTGATACAGGAAGAGAGGGAGAGCATTCCCGTGAAACAGGAAGAGAGGGAGAGCATACCCGTGAAACAGGAAGAGAGGGAGAGCATACCCGTGAAACAGGAAGAGAGGGAGAGCATACCCGTGAAACAGGAAGAGAGGGAGAGCATTCCCGTGAAACAGGAAGAGAGGGAGAGCATACCCGTGAAACAGGAAGAGAGGGAGAGCATACCTGTGAAACGTATCCAGGAGGCACATATATTGGAGGCACTGAACCATTAGGGGACATCATGGGAACCTGAGCAGGGCCTACAGAGGAAAATAAACAAATTAACAAGGATTAAAACGTTTGTGTCATATATTTAAATATATATTTAAATATTCAAAAGTTCAAGTCAACTTGTGTACGTGAAGAAGGCAGACGGATTTTGTATTTCATTTTTGTTCAATAACCTCCCATTGGTTCAATAGAGAATTTTCTAACAATCTCAATGTGGCCGCAAGCCTCATCCAACAGTCCAAATGATGCATCACAATGGCAAGTCCACTCAGTCAATATCAGTCTCCTGGAGAGCCTATCGATGTACATCAGCGCATTTTCTATCAATCAAAGTTTCAAACTGACGCTCTCAGATAAAACTACTACACTGTTAGCGGAACAGACAACTTTACAGGGAGTTCTGAGGAATAACAGCGATCCTCCTGTGTCTGAGGCGGTTATGGATTCATCCCAACTGGCACCGGAATCCTCACGTAAGGGCACTAGCTAGGTAATAGGGAGTCATTTGGGATGCATTGAACCGCAGCTAGCAGAAACTGACAGCTCAGCAGATTGGAAGAGAGGGGAGAGAGAGAGGGAGGGAGAGAGAGGGGAGAAAGGGAGAAGGAGAGAGGGAGAAGGAGAGAGGGAGAAGGAGAAGGGGAGAGAGAGAAGAGAGAGGGAGAGAGAGAAGGGGAGAGAGAGAGAAGAGAGAGAAAGGGAGAGAGAAAGGGAGAGAGGGAGAATGAGAGAAAGGAAGAAGGAGAGAGGGGGAGAGAGAGAGGGGGGGAGAAGGAGAGGGGGAGAGAGAGAGAGGGGGAGAAGGAGAGGGGGAGAGAGAGAGAGGGGGAGAGGGGGAGAGAGAGAGAGGGGGAGAAGGAGAGGGGGAGAGAGGGGGGGGGGGGGGGAAGGGGGAGAGAGAGGGGGGGGGGGAGAGAAAGGGAGAACGAGAGAGGGAGAGAAGGAGCACTCTGCCTAGCTGGCACTTTCTTTAACACATTCCTGCACTGTGAACGCAGGAGATAAACATGAAAACGAAAGTCCACCACACGTACACACACACACACACGCAAATACACACACTAACCTCCCGACTGTCCTGGCGACAGAGTGTTTCTGTTCATATTGAACGTAGAAGGTAGACGGAGAAAATACAGGTAAAATAGTAGTCTTTTAGTTAGGCTTAGAGGCCCTCATACAGAGACAGGCTAGTACTGTGCTATTCTGTCCCTGCCCCTCCCCCCACTCCCCTGAGTGGTCAGAATAGGCCCCTCCTACCAGTTGTGGAAGTACACATCAGCAGTCAGGACAAAGAACAATTCCGTGTTATGTCTCCTAATCTTTTGAATGGGCTTTACGATTATATCATCAAATGCACGAAAACAATGGTAATTTCAGGGATACAGTCGCTGGGGGAAGTCTACACACCACCTGTGCAGTCTTCACACTTTGCCACATTAAAATTTACATTTGATTATTTTTCCTATCGATCTATGAAAAACTTAGTCCACATTTTGAAAAAGTCAAAGAAAAATTATAGAAATCATCCAAATTAGAAATTAAACATTAAAAGGAGGTTGTTTTGATAATAACTTAATACTAGGTGGAAGCAACCAGGCATCAGAGCGGTTCGTCTTTTTGAATACGATTCTACCAACCTTACACAACTGTTCCAGCAACAAACACTGAGTGGACAAAACATTAAGAACACCTGTTATTTCCATGACTTACACCGAGTGGCCAAAACATTAAGAACACCTGTTATTTCCATGACTTACACCGAGTGGACGAAACATTAAGAACACCTGTTATTTCCATGACGTACACCGAGTGGACAAAACATTAAGAACACCTGTTATTTCCATGACATTCACTGACCAGGTAAAGCTACGATCCCTTATTAGACATCACTTGTTAAATCCACTTCAAATCAATGTAGATGAAGAGGGGGATGACAGGTTAAAGAAGGATTTTTAAACCATGAGTCAATTGAGACATGGATTGTGTCTGTGTACCATTCAGAGGGTGAACGGGCAAGACAACATATTGAAGTGCCTTTAAACAGGGTATGGTGGTAGGTGCCAGGTGCACCGGTTTGTGTCAAGAACTGCAACGCTGCTGGGTTTTCACACTCAATAGTTTCCTGTGTGTATCAAGAATGGTCCACCACCCAAAGGACATCCAGCTAGACAACAGTACGAAGCATTGGAGTCAACATGGGCCAGCCTCCCAGTACGAAGCATTGGAGTCAACATGGGCCAGCCTCCCAGTACGAAGCATTGGAGTCAACATGGGCCAGCCTCCCAGTGGGAAGCATTGGAGTCAACATGGGCCAGCCTCCCAGTGGGAAGCATTGGAGTCAACATGGGCCAGTTATAGCAGCAATGTTCCAACATCTAGTGGAAAGCCTTCCCAGAAGAGTGGAGGCTGTTATAGCAGCAATGTTCCAACATCTAGTGGAAAGCCTTCCCAGAAGAGTGGAGGCTGTTATAGCAGCAATGTTCCAACATCTATTGGAAAGCCTTCCCAGAAGAGTGGAGGCTGTTATAGCAGCAATATACCAACATCTAGTGGAAAGCCTTCCCAGAAGAGTGGTGGCTGTTATAGCAGCAATGTTCCAACATCTAGTGGAAAGCCTTCCCAGAAGAGTGGAGGCTGTTATAGCAGCAATGTTCCAACATCGAGTGGAAAGCCTTCCCAGAAGAGTGGAGGCTGTTATAGCAGCACAGGGGGGACCAACTCAATATTAATACCCATGACAGCAGGTGTCCGCATACATTTGGTCATGTAGCATAATGTTGAAATGTCTATATCACTGGCGTCTTGTGTAACCTACCTACAGCTGGCAAAATGATTTAGTAAATAGCCTATAACTTCAGTTTATTGTTGTTGTAGCCTTGTGTTATTATGCAATTATTAATGGCCATTAATGAAAATGGGAAGTTATCAATTGTGAACATGGTCACAGTTCAATCGCAATTGCCGGATCAGCTGTTATTAGAATGCATTAGACAGGCTACAGGTTTTATTTCGGTTTTTAATCACTGGTTGTGGTTTACAAGCATAGACCTATTCAGTTCATATCCATATTATTAATATTTGATTCAGTGATTGAATTTACAACCCAATCCTCAATAGCCTATTCCACCACGGCAACCAGAAGAACTTCTTCCCTCAAATGAGTTTGTCAATTTGAACTAGGCAAGCTGCTAAATCATTCATTTTACTACCTGCCTGGGTTACTGTAGGCTATCTGATGTAGGCCTATCAGGCTATAGCTCACCTGCATGTAGCTAACCAAACCATGGCAAAGTTTAATTACAGATTTTAGTCAGTTGGACTGGCCTTTGCCTATTGAAATGAGTCAATCTAATCAATCTAATCTCACAAATAGGCCTTTTTTTTTTTTTGTAAAGGTCTGTAGTAATAACATCATAATTGCCAGAAAATTGCCTTAAGTTCATCACAAGTGTTTCTTGCACAGAGAATTTGAGATTCTCTGTCATTCCTTGAACTCTCCTGTCAGATGTCTCTATAGTTATACACATGCAGATAAGGGATATTATTTACAAAATATAAACTACGTGGTTTGAGCCCAGAATGCTGATTAACTGAAAGCTGTGGTATATCAGACTGTATTGCACAAGTATGACCCCAAATAATAGGTATTCTTTTTTCTGTTCTAATTACTTCGGTAACCAGTTTGCGGCAAATTTAAAATTCCTTTAATTCACATTAGAGCTCAATAATTATTGTTTTAAATGGAAAAACATACTTTGCTTCTTACAAGTTGATATTTCTACTTAAATTTGCTCGATAAAGTTATGGAAAAAAGGTATACTGGCTAAATGAGGTGACTCATGCTGTTAATTATTTTTTATTGTTGGGGGGGGGGGGGGGGGGGGCGAGTTTTCATGCCTTGTGGGTGGGTTTTGAGTGGTCATTTTTGCTAGACCTGGCAACCCTGTGTTTGTGAGATTGAGTCTAACTAGTAGAAACGTCATCTTCTCTTCCCTAGCAGATGAAACTCAGACTTCACTGAGTTACAGTTCATAGAAGGAAATCAGTTAAATTTAATTAATGAATTAAGAGTCCTAAGGGCACAGCCATGAGTGGGCCTGGGAGGGCATAGGCCCACCCACTTGGGTGCCAGGTCCACCCACTGTGGAGCCAGGCCCAACCAACCAGAATTAGTTTTCCCCCACAAAAGAGTGGATATTCCTGGTGGATATTCCTGCAGTCAAGCACGCCAGTAGCACGCTCCCTCAAAACTTGAGACATCTGTGGCATTGTGTTGTGTGACCAAACTGCACATTTTAGAGTGGGCTTTTATTGTCCCCAGCACAAGGTGCACATGTGTAATGATCATGCTTCTTAATAGGCTACACCTGTCCGGTGGATGGATTATCTTGGCAAAGGAGAAATACTCACTAACAGAGTTGTCAACTAATTTGTGCTCCACATTTTAGAGAAATACGCTTTTGTGCGCTTGGAAAAAATGTTTTGCGTTTATATTTTTGTTCAGTATAAATAACCAAACACACACAAGGGTAACCAAACACACACAAGGGTAACCAAACACACACAAGGGTAACCAAACACACACAAGGGTAACCAAACACACACAAGGGTAACCAAACACACACAAGGGTAACCAAACACACACAAGGGTAACCAAACACACACAAGGGTAACCAAACACACACAAGGGTAAAGTCTCACTTCCATAGACTTCCGTTTCAAGTCATTTAGACCAACTTGTATGTCTGTGCTTCTAAAAATGAACCTTTCAAAATCAACTCTTCACGTGCAACACAGCCTCCAGCCAGGCAGTGTTGCAGCGCGAGGAGGGATAGGCAATATAGGATTTGTAGTTCTTTGGACTTTGTGCGATCATTTTACCAGCTATGAAACAAAACTGCAAAAATACTTTGAAAACAGCTACTGCAGCATTTATTTGACTATAAATGAGATCATAGTGGAATATGCTGGCACTGCGGGAGCCCTGAACACCCAACAACGTCGCTCGTGAAACAGACGTCTTACCCCGCCAAAGTCAAAAATCGACCCTTATTTTAGGCCCTTATTGGAGTCAACATGGGCCAGCATCCCTGTGGAACGCTTTCAACACCTTGTAGAGTCCCTGCCCTGATGAATTGAGGCTGTTCTGAGGGGGAAAATTATGAAAGGGGTGCAACTCAATATCAGGAAGGTGTTTTTTAAATGTTTGGTATACTCCGTGTATATCCATTGCTCAAACAAAAAAACAAAAGCAGATTTAAGTCAGGATGTAGACTGGACAATTCAGAAACAAGTCAATTCCTCTTTGGGAAGCAATTCTGGTGTGTCTTTGCATAAAAACAAATGTGTGCAATTGTCCAGCAGAACTCTTCCCCAGCGTAAGGTTGTATATAAAGTTATATTTGTCCAGCAGAACTCTTCCCCAGCGTAAGGTTGTATATAAAGTTATAATTGTCCAGCAGAACTCTTCCCCAGCGTAAGGTTGTATATAAAGTTATAATTGTCCAGCAGAACTCTTCCCCAGCGTAAGGTTGTATATAAAGTTATAATTGTCCAGCAGAACTCTTCCCCAGCGTAAGGTTGTATATAAAGTTATAATTGTCCAGCAGAACTCTTCCCCAGCGTAAGGTTGTATATAAAGTTATATTTGTCCAGCAGAACTCTTCCCCAGCGTAAGGTTGTATATAAAGTTATAATTGTCCAGCAGAACTCTTCCCCAGCGTAAGGTTGTATATAAAGTTATAATTGTCCAGCAGAACTCTTCCCCAGCGTAAGGTTGTATATAAAGTTATAATTGTCCAGCAGAACTCTTCCCCAGCGTAAGGTTGTATATAAAGTTATAATTGTCCAGCAGAACTCTTCCCCAGCGTAAGGTTGTATATAAAGTTAGATTTGTGTTTGTGGATGAAATGACCTCTTCCAGATACCTTTGATTATGTTTTGTTTTTCCCCCCACTGAAGACCATTCGAAAAGCCTACAAGAACTCAAAAACAACAACGCTACTTCCTGGAAAACAACATCACTTACATACTGTGGAAGGCAACTCAATTCTGCCCCCTACAGCCCAACACAAACACATCACAAATTGTAAAAAGGTAAATCACCTAGTTAGTGTAGACTCACTATGTCAACATGGGGTAAATCACCTAGTTAGTACATCACCACTATGTCAACATGGGGTAAATCCCCTAGTTAGTGTCGACTCACTATGTCAACATGGGGTAAATCACCTAGTTAGTGTCGACTCACTATGTCAACATGGGGTAAATCACCTAGTTAGTGAGTCTACACTATGTCAACATGGGGTAAATGACCTAGTTAGTACATCACCACTATGTCAACATGGGGTAAATCACCTAGTTAGTACATCACCACTATGTCAACATGGGGTAAATCACCTAGTTAGTGTCGACTCACTATGTCAACATGGGGTAAATCACCTAGTTAGTACATCACCACTATGTCAACATGGGGTAAATCACCTAGTTAGTACATCACCACTATGTCAACATGGGGTAAATCACCTAGTTAGTGTCGACTCACTATGTCAACATGGGGTAAATCACCTAGTTAGTGTCGACTCACTATGTCAACATGGGGTAAATCACCTAGTTAGTACATCACCACTATGTCAACATGCGGTAAATCACCTAGTTAGTACATCACCACTATGTCAACATGGGGTAAATCACCTAGTTAGTACATCACCACTATGTCAACATGGGGTAAATCACCTAGTTAGTACATCACCACTATGTCAACATGGGGTAAATCACCTAGTTAGTACATCTCCACTACGTCAACATGGGGTAAATCACCTGATGATCCAGGACGGAGTAGCAGTAGCAGAGAACACTACAGTTGCTCGATATCCTGTTGGGTTTCCATGGAGAGGAAAGATGACAGGGTCACAGTCACACTAACCAGGGACACACACACACACAGCTGGGTCACTCTACCCTATAAGCACATCTGAATGAAAACAGCCCTGTCTCCTCTATCTACCACTGCAGTATGGGAACAAAAGGATAGGATCGAAGTAAGCTCCATTTGTGGAATTTGTAATAGGCTAAATGCTAAAAGGTATATTGACTTTGTAAGAAATTCAATAAAATGTACGATTATTTTAAACATCTACACTACATGAACAAAAGTATGTGGACACCTATGCTTCAAACATCTCATCATGGGGCATTAATATGGAGTTGGTCCCCCCCCAGCCTCCTCCACTCTTCTGGGAAGGCGTTCCACTAGATGTTGGAACATTGCTGCTATAACAGCCTCCTCTCTTCTGGGAAGGCTATCTACTAGATGTTGGAACATTGCTGCAGGGATTTGCTTCCATTCAGCCACAAGAACATTAGTGAGGTTGGGAACACTGATGTTGGGCGATTAGGCCTGGCTAATCATCCCAAAAGTGTTCGATGGGGTTAAGGTCAGTGCTCTGAGCAGGCTAGTCAAGTTCTTCCACAAAGATCTCAACAAACCAATTCTGTATGGGCCTCGCTTTGTGCACGGGGGCATTGTCATGCTGAAACAGGGAAGGGCCTTCACCAAACTGTTGCCACATTGTTGGTAGCCCAGAATCGTCTAGAATGTTATTGTATGCTGTAGTGTTAAGATCTCCCTTCACTGGAACTAAGGGGCCCGAATCATGAAAAACAGCCCCAGACCATTATTCCTCATCCACCAAACTTTACAGTTGGCACTATGCATTCGGGCTGGTAGCGTTCTCCTGGCATCCGCCAAACCCAGATTAGTCCGTCGGATTGCCAGATGGTGAAGCATGATTCATCACTCCAGAGAACCTGTTTCCACTGCTCCAGAGTCCAACGGAGGCGAGTTTTACACCACTCCAGCCGACGCTTGGCATTGCGCATGGTGATCTTAAGCTTGTGTGCGGCTGCTCGGCCATGGAAAACCATTTCATGAAGCTTGCTGACATTGCTTCCAGAGGCAGTTTGGAATGAGTGTTGCAACCGAGGACAGACAATTTTATACACATCGACAGGACAGTAGTGGAGAAAGTGGAAAGTTTTAAGTTCCTTGGCGTACACATCACGGACAAACTGAAATGGTCCACCCACACAGACAGCATGGTGAAGACGACGCAACAGCGCCTCTTCAACCTCAGGAGGCTGATGAAATTTTGCTTGTCACCTAAAACCCTCACAAATCTTTACAGGTGCACAATCGAGAGCATCCTGTCGGGCTGTATCACCGCCTGGTACGGCAACTGCACCGTCCTCAACTGCAAAGCTCTCCAGAGGGGAGTGCGGTCTGCACAACGCATCACCGAGGGAAAACTACCTCCCCTCCACAACACCCAATGTCACAGGAAAGCCAAAAAGATCATCAAGGACAACAACCACCCGAGCCACTGCCTGTTCATCCCACTACAATCCAGAAGGCGAGGTCAGTACAGGTGCATCAAAGCTGGGAACGAGAGACTAAAAAACAGCTTCTATCTCAAGGCCATCAGACTGTTAAACAGCCACCACTAACAGAGAGGCTGCTGCCGACATACAGACTCAAATCATTGACCACTTTAATAAATGGATGTAATAAAGGCATCATTGGCCACTTTAATAATGTTTTCATACCCTACATTACTCATCTCATATGTATATACTGCATTTTAAACCATCTATGCCGCACAGCCATCGCTCATCCATATATCTTTATGTACATATTCTTATTTCATAACCTTATATTGATTGTATTAGGTAGCTGTTGGGGAAATTGTTAGGTTACTTGTTAGATATTACTGCATGGTCGGAACTAGAAGCACAAGCATTTCGCTACACTCACATTAACATCTGCATATGACCAATACAATTTGATTGTTTTACATGCCATGTGCCCCATCACTCGCCACTCCCGTTCTGTGAGCTTGTGTGGCCTACCACTCCACGGCTGAGCCATTGTTGCTCCTAGACGTGTCCACCTCACAATAACAGCACTTACAGTTGACCATGGCAACTCTTAGCAGGGCAGAAATTTGACAAAGGAAAGGTGGCATCCTATGACGGTGGCACATTGAAAGTCACTGAGCTCTTCAGTTCGGGCCATTCTACTACCAATATGGAGATTGAATGGCTGTGTTCTCGATTCTATACACTATCGGCAATGGGTGTGGCTGAAATAGCCGAATCCACTCATTTGAAGGTGTGTCCAAATATTTTTTGTAAATATATATATATAATGTATTTAGATAATCAAAGACCCATTGGCTAGACTGAGGAAATAGTCTAAATGATGAGCTACCTGTGAGTCACTCATTATTCCAACTGTAGAAGAAAAGGTTGTATAACAGACAAAGAAAATAGAGACATCATCCTCAGGGAGCTAACAGGGAGCATCCCTGTACCTGATCGTCTCTAATTGTCTTCTCCTGTCCTCTTCCCTCATCTCCTACTCTGCCATACAGACTCTCTCCACACGGACAGCCATTGATTTTCAGATGAAAGATTATCATGTTGTACGGAAGGCAGAAGAGCACACCCTGCCTTCAACCATCGACTCTGGCTTTGAGGTAAACAGATAACGTTGTCGTCACGTCAGCTCGCCACAGCCTCAACTACAGACCTTACTGATGGAGGGGGGGCGAGGGAGAGAGAGCTTCCTTCACTGTAGTTAGCAGTGCCACAGCAGAGCAACAGGCTAGTAGTTAGCCTAGCTGGTGATAAGAGGAGATTGGGGTACTAGCCTATAGTATAGCAGCTAGCCTATATAATCAGTATAATTCCCTTGTCCTGGCTGCCAATCGCTGTGCTCCGAAGCACCTCTCACTCCCATGGCTCTCTGACGCCTACACTGATCAGAAGGAAGCGCAGCTACCAGTGACGGAACGGGAAGCGTCCTTCGTAACTCAGCAATGCGCACACAGTAGTAGGCTAAACGCGAGAGAAGAGTTCAAGGTTCAACAACTAGCATGGGTTGCTAATATGATTAGGATTGTATTTTTTGGCTGCTGGACAACGGAATAAAGTTGATTTGAAAACCAATATAACATGAGAAATACTGATTTTGTAAACAGAGTGTTTAAAATAATCCCCTTAACATTCCTATGGTCGGAATTTGGCTTGGCTACTTTGAAAACACGGCAAGACATGCCTCTTGAAATTGTTTATACCGGTTGCAAGACCCACTGGTTGATGCTTATTGATAAAAACCCTCTTAGGCCTCACTCCCCCCTATCTGAGATATCTACTGCAGCCCTCAACCTCCACATACAACACCCGTTCTGCCAGTCACATTCTGTTAAAGGTCCCCAAAGCACACATCCCTGAGTCTCTACTCTTTTCAGTTCGCTGCAACCTAGCACCTGGAACGAGCTGCAACAAACACTCAAACTGGACAATTTTATCTCCAACCTCTTCATTCAAAGACTCAATCATGGAGACTCTTAATGACAGTTGTGGTTGCTTTGCGTGATGTGTTGCTGTCTCTACCTTCTTGCCCTTTGTGCTGTTGTCTGTGCCCAATACTGTTTGTACCATGCTACCATGTTGCACCATGCTACGCAATAACGTTCGTACCCTGGGTTGCTGCCATGTTGCCGTCATGTTGTGTTGCTAACATGCTATTTTGTTGTCTCTCTTGTCGTGATGTGTGTTTTGTCCTATATTTTTAATCCCAGGCCCGCGTCCCCGCAGGAGACCTTTTGTTAGGCCGTCATTGTAAATAAGAATTTGTTCTTAAACTGCCTTCCTGGTTAAATAGTTTCAAAATATGGACTGCCTCCGCTGAGATTGATTGGTGGGTGGTTGCGGTGCGCAACAGGCCTTTCTGTCCTATCGGAACACAGCGAGCCATGATGTCATGTCGACAGAATCAAGTTTTTGGATGTTAATATTAAACCTATTCACACGCGAGTTCCAACATATGTGTCACGGTCCGCCCCAGCGATGTCAGAATGCACGTGATAATTACGCAACAGGACAGTTAACCCGCGCTGCCCCTCAAACCACGACACGCTGCCTGCCCATTATCTATAGGCTATGTTTCAACTTACTTTCTAACCATTTTCGAACAGTTTGAATTGAGGTGTGTACCGCCTCATTAATACACATATACTTTAAGTAACCCATTCATTCCACTGTGGTTGAGGCTGGTTGGAGGAGGCTACCTGCCTCCTCTAGCCACGAGGCTACCTGCCTCCTCTAGCCACGAGGCTACCTGCCTCCTCTAACCACTAGGCTACCTGCCTCCTCCAACCACTAGGCTACCTGCCTCCTCCAACCACTAGGCTACCTGCCTCCTCCAACCACTAGGCTACCTGCCTCCTCCAACCACTAGGCTACCTGCCTCCTCTAACCACTAGGCTACCTGCCTCCTCTAACCACTAGGCTACCTGCCTCCTCTAACCACTAGGCTACCTGCCTCCTCTAACCACTAGGCTACCTGCCTCCTCTAACCACTAGGCTACCTGCCTCCTCTAACCACTAGGCTACCTGCCTCCTCTAACCACTAGGCTACCTGCCTCCTCTAACCACTAGGCTACCTGCCTCCTCTAACCACTAGGCTACCTGCCTCCTCTAACCACTAGGCCACCTGCCTCCTCTAACCACTAGGCCACCTGCCTCCTCTAACCACTAGGCCACCTGCCTCCTCTAACCACTAGGCCACCTGCCTCCTCTAACCACTAGGCCACCTGCCTCCTCTAACCACTAGGCCTCCTGCCTCCTCTAACCACTAGGCCTCCTGCCTCCTCTAACCACTAGGCCTCCTGCCTCCTCTAACCACTAGGCCTCCTGCCTCCTCTAACCACTAGGCCTCCTGCCTCCTCTAACCACTAGGCCTCCTGCCTCCTCTAACCACTAGGCCTCCTGCCTCCTCTAACCACTAGGCCTCCTGCCTCCTCTAACCACTAGGCCGCCTGCCTCCTCTAACCACTAGGCCGCCTGCCTCCTCTAACCACTAGGCCGCCTGCCTCCTATAACCACTAGGCCGCCTGCCTCCTATAACCACTAGGCCGCCTGCCTCCTATAACCACTAGGCCGCCTGCCTCCTATAACCACTAGGCCGCCTGCCTCCTATAACCACTAGGCCGCCTGCCTCCTCCAACCACTAGGCCGCCTGCCTCCTCCAACCACTAGGCCGCCTGCCTCCTCCAACCACTAGGCCGCCTGCCTCCTCCAACCACTAGGCCTCCTGCCTCCTCCAACCACTAGGCCTCCTGCCTCCTCCAACCACTAGGCCTCCTGCCTCCTCTAACCACTAGGCTCCTGCCTCCTCTAACCACTAGGCCTCCTGCCTCCTCTAACCACTAGGCCTCCTGCCTCCTCTAACCACTAGGCCTCCTGCCTCCTCTAACCACTAGGCCTCCTGCCTCCTCTAACCACTAGGCCTCCTGCCTCCTCTAACCACTAGGCCTCCTGCCTCCTCTAACCACTAGGCCTCCTGCCTCCTCTAACCACTAGGCCTCCTGCCTCCTCTAACCACTAGGCCTCCTGCCTCCTCTAACCACTAGGCCTCCTGCCTCCTCTAACCACTAGGCCTCCTGCCTCCTCTAACCACTAGGCCTCCTGCCTCCTCTAACCACTAGGCCTCCTGCCTCCTCTAACCACTAGGCCTCCTGCCTCCTCTAACCACTAGGCCTCCTGCCTCCTCTAACCACTAGGCCTCCTGCCTCCTCTAACCACTAGGCCTCCTGCCTCCTCTAACCACTAGGCCTCCTGCCTCCTCTAACCACTAGGCCTCCTGCCTCCTCTAACCACTAGGCCTCCAGCCTCCTCTAACCACTAGGCCTCCGCCTCCTCTAACCACTAGGCCTCCGCCTCCTCTAACCACTAGGCCTCCAGCCTCCTCTAACCACTAGGCCTCCAGCCTCCTCTAACCACTAGGCCTCCAGCCTCCTCTAACCACTAGGCCTCCAGCCTCCTCTAACCACTAGGCCTCCAGCCTCCTCTAACCACTAGGCCTCCAGCCTCCTCTAACCACTAGGCCTCCAGCCTCCTCTAACCACATAGGCCTCCAGCCTCCTCTAACCACTAGGCCTCCAGCCTCCTCTAACCACTAGGCTCCAGCCTCCTCTAACCACTAGGCCTCCAGCCTCCTCTAACCACTAGGCCTCCAGCCTCCTCTAACCACTAGGCCTCCAGCCTCCTACCTGGCTCCAGCCTCCTCTAACCACTAGGCCTCCAGCCTCCTCTAACCACTAGGCCTCCAGCCTCCTCTAACCACTAGGCCTCCAGCCTCCTCTAACCACTAGGCCTCCAGCCTCCTCTAACCACTAGGCCTCCAGCCTCCTCTAACCACTAGGCCTCCAGCCTCCTCTAACCACTAGGCCTCCAGCCTCCTCTAACCACTAGGCCTCCAGCCTCCTCTAACCACTAGGCCTCCAGCCTCCTCTAACCACTAGGCCTCCAGCCTCCTCTAACCACTAGCCTCCAGCCTCCTCTAACCACTAGGCCTCCAGCCTCCTCTAACCACTAGGCCTCCAGCCTCCTCTAACCACTAGGCCTCCAGCCTCCTCTAACCACTAGGCCTCCAGCCTCCTCTAACCACTAGGCCTCCAGCTCCTACCAGCCTCCTCTAACCACTAGGCCTCCAGCCTCCTCTAACCACTAGGCCTCCAGCCTCCTCTAACCACTAGGCCTCCAGCCTCCTCTAACCACTAGGCCTCCAGCCTCCTCTAACCACTAGGCCTCCAGCCTCCTCTAACCACTAGGCCTCCAGCCTCCTCTAACCACTAGGCCTCCAGCCTCCTCTAACCACTAGGCCTCCAGCCTCCTCTAACCACTAGGCCTCCAGCCTCCTCTAACCACTAGGCCTCCAGCCTCCTCTAACCACTAGGCCTCCAGCCTCCTCTAACCACTAGGCCTCCAGCCTCCTCTAACCACTAGGCCTCCAGCCTCCTCTAACCACTAGGCCTCCAGCCTCCTCTAACCACTAGGCCTCCAGCCTCCTCTAACCACTAGGCCTCCAGCCTCCTCTAACCACTAGGCCTCCAGCCTCCTCTAACCACTAGGCCTCCAGCCTCCTCCAACCACTAGGCTACCTGCCTCCTCCAACCACTAGGCTACCTGCCTCCTCCAACCACTAGGCTACCTGCCTCCTCCAACCACTAGGCTACCTGCCTCCTCTAACCACTAGGCTACCTGCCTCCTCTAACCACTAGGCTACCTGCCTCCTCTAACCACTAGGCTACCTGCCTCCTCTAACCACTAGGCTACCTGCCTCCTCTAACCACTAGGCTACCTGCCTCCTCTAACCACTAGGCTACCTGCCTCCTCTAACCACTAGACTACCTGCCTCCTCTAACCACTAGACTACCTGCCTCCTCTAACCACTAGGCTACCTGCCTCCTCTAACCACTAGGCCTCCTACCTCCTCTAACCACTAGGCTGCCTGCCTCCTCTAACCACTAGGCTACTTATTGTTATGTTATTATGTTATTTTATTTATTTAAAAAAATATTTGGTAAATATTTCTGGAACTGCATTGTTGTCATTTCACGGTAAAGTCCACACTTTTTGTAGTTGGCACATGTGACTAATAAAGTTTGATTTGAGTACGGGAGCCTAACCAAACCAGCTGAACTGAAGCACATGAGAGCGCGAGGGAGAGAGAGAGAGAGACACAGTGAGGGGGGTGTAGTGTAGAGAGGGAGTGAGAATGGGGGAAAAAAACACCTACTCTTTTACATCAGACTGACGCACGACTGCTGCCAGGAATCAGATACAAAAAGCCACCTCCCCTCCATCCATCCATCTCCTATCTCTTTCTCTCCTGCCATCCAACTCCACTCCCTCATCCTTCCCCACCCTCTCTCTCTCCAGCCCCTCGCTCTCCCTCCCTGCAGCCCCTCGCTCTCCCTCGCTCCAGCCCCTCGCTCTCCCTCCCTCCCTCCAGCCCCTTGCTCTCCCTCCCTCCCTCCAGCCCCTCGCTCTCCCTCCAGCCCCTCGCTCTCCCTCCAGCCCTCTCGCTCCATCTCCAGCCCCCTCGCTCTCCCTCCCTCCCTCCAGCCCCCTCGCTCTCCCCCCCTCCAGCCCCCTCGCTCTCCCTCCAGCCCCCTCGCTCTCCCTCCAGCCCCCTCGCTCTCCCTCCCTCCCTCCAGCCCCTCGCTCTCCCTCCAGCCACTCTTCCCCCTCCAGCCCCTCGCTCTCCCTCCCTCCAGCTCCTCGCTCCCCTTCCCTCCCGTCTCCCTCCATCCAGCCATCCATTCCAGTCTCTATCCCCCCGCCCTCATCGTCCGCTCTCCCTCCACCCCTCTCCCTACCCCTCAGGAAAACCAGCATTTCCAGCCATTCCACTGAAGCCCAAGAGAAGGAATAACCTAGAGCCCCCCTCTCACCTTTATAGCAACAGTTCCTATTGCAGCTCCATTAGGCCTCCTGGACATTCACAGTGGCAGGTAGTCTAGTGGTTAGAGTGTAGAGGAGGTAGGTAGTCTAGTGGTTAGAGTGTAGAGGAGGTAGGTAGTCTAGCGGTTAGAGTGTAGAGGAGGTAGGTAGTCTAGCGGTTAGAGTGTAGAGGAGGCAGGTACAGCCTGCTCTGACTGGGCTGTGGTACGAGTCAGAGAGACAGAAAAATAGAGAGACGGTGTACAAGATTAATTGAGACAGAAGAGATTTATCAAGGGAGAGGCGAGTAGTAGAGGTAGAGACGTGAAGGGAGAGAGGTAGAGAGAGAGAGAGGAGCAGAGAAGTCCTGGCCAGAGGACTCAGGTTAATAATGCCACTGACACTAAGGGCTGGGGTCCAGATTAACAGAGAGGAGTAGAGAGAGAGAGAGAAGAGAGCGAGACGGTAATAACACACAGGGGGACCAATTTGTTAATCCGGTTATAAGATTTAAGAACGTGGAGATTCTAATTCCACTTCTCCTCCTCAGAATCCCTGGGACGTTCATGGGATGAGAGGGGGTGAGAAAGAGACAGGACAGAAATAGGGAGGGATGGAGAGAAGATTGGGATGAGAGAGGGGTGAGTGTTCTGGGCTTGTTTTCACAGCCAGCAGCTCTCTCTCACACACACACACACACACACACACACACACTTTTAACCCTGCATAAGTAAGCATTTCAAGATAAGTGTACACCTGTTGTATTCGGCGCATTTGACAAATACCATTTGATTTGCACTGAGATGACGTAACAAGTCCAAAGACCATCGACTCCCCCCTCTCCCTTTCTCAGAGAGCACAGCACCGTCTCCATCCTTCTACAAAACACATCCTAAACAAAAACAAAACGTCTGATTCTGCTTCTCACCGTCCCCCCCCCCCCCCTCCCTCCCTCCCTCCACCCCCCTCTCCCTCTCCTCCCCCTCTCCCTCTCCTCCCCCTCGTTCCCTCCCTCCCCCTCCCTCTCCTCCACCCCCCTCTCCTCCCCCTCGTTCCCTCCCTCAACCCCCCTCTCCTCCCCCTCGTTCCCTTCCTCCCTCCACCTCGTTCCCTTCCTCCCTCCACCCCGTTCCCTCCCTCCACCCCCCTCTCCCTCTCCTTCACCCCCCTCTCCTCCCCCTCGTTCCCTCCCTCTCCTCCCCCTCGCTCCCCCCCTCCCTCCCTCTCCTCCCCCTCCCTCCCCCTCCCTCTCCTCCACCCCCCTCTCCTCCCCCTCGTTCCCTCCCTCAACCCCCCTCTCCTCCCCCTCGTTCCCTTCCTCCCTCCACCCCGTTCCCTCCCTCCTCCACCCCGTTCCCTCCCTCCACCCCCCTCTCCCTCTCCCCCCTCTCCTCCCCCTCGTTCCCTCCCTCTCCCTCTCCTCCACCCCCCTCTCCTCCCCCTCGTTCCCTCCCTCTCCTCCCCCTCGCTCCCCCCCTCCCTCTCCTCCCCCTCGCTCCACCCCCCCCCCTCCTCCCCCTCGTTCCCTCCCTCCACCCCCCTCTCCTCCCCCTCCCTCTCCTCCACCCCCCTCTCCTCCCCCTCGTTCCCTCCCTCAACCCCCCCTCCTCCCCCTCGTTCCCTTCCTCCCTCCACCTCGTTCCCTTCCTCCCTCCACCCCGTTCCCTCCCTCCACCCCCCTCTCCTCCCCCTCGTTCCCTCCCTCCACCCCCGTCTCCCTCGTTCCCTCCCTCCCTCCACCCCCCTCTCCCTCTCCTCCACCCCCCTCTCCCTCTCCTCCACCCCCCTCTCCTCCACCCCCCTCGTTCCCTCCCTCCACCCCCCTCTCCTCCACCCCCCTCGTTCCCTCCCTCCACCCCCCTCTCCTCCAACCCCTCTCCTCCCCCTCCCTCCCTCCCTCCACCCCCCTCTCCTCCACCCCCCTCTCCTCCCCCTCTCTGGAACCAAACAACAGTGAGAGAATGAGTCACAAGCTCATTCATTCTGAAAGCCACTCACTGCAGATGCTGTGAATGAACAGTGTGTGTGTGTGTGTGTGTGTGTATAAACTGTTGCGTGTTCCCATCTCTGTGGGGCTGTGGATGTGAACTCATGCATGTACTGTAGCCTAGATAGAAAAGGTTAAGACAACCTAATGAATCCATGCAGAAGCAAATCGAAAATAAACAAATTCTTTGGACCAGCGGCCGGAGAGACAATGACTGGAAGTCAATGTTAGCAGTACAGATAGTTAGCGATGTTGTGTTGGCGCTGAGCGTGGGGTGTTGTGTTGGCGCTGCGCGTGGGGTGTTGTGTTGGCGCTGAGCGTGGGGTGTTGTGTTGGCGCTGCGCGTGGGGTGTTGTGTTGGCGCTGAGCGTGTTGTGTTGGCGCTGAGCGTGTTGTGTTGTGTTGGCGGCTGAGCGTGTTGTGTTGTGGTTGGCGCTGAGCGTGGGGTGTTGTGTTGGCGCTGAGCGTGGGGTGTTGTGTTGGCGCTGAGCGTGGGGTTGTTTGTGTTGGCGCTGGAGCGTGGGGTGTTGTGTTGGCGCGGAGCGTGGGGTGTTGTGTTGGGCGCTGAGCGTGGGGTGTTGTGTTTGGCGCTGAGCGTGGGGTGTTTGTGGTTGGCCGCTGAGCGTGGGGTGTTGTGTTGGCGCTGAGCGTGGGGTGTTGTGTTGGCGCTGAGCGTGGGGTGTTGTGTTGGCGCTGAGCGTGGGTGTTGTGTTGGCGCTGAGCGTGGGGTGTTGTGTTGGCCGCTGAGCGTGGGGGTGTTGTGTTGGCGCTGAGCGTGGGGTGTTGTGTTGCGCTGAGCGTGGGGTGTTGTGTTGGCGCTGAGCGTGGGGTGTTGTGTTGGCGCTGGAGCGTGGGGTGTTGTGTTGGCGCTGAGCGGTGGGGTGTTGTGTTGGCAGCTGAGCGTGGGGTGTTGGCGCTGAGCGTGGGGTGTTTGTGTTGGCGCTGAGCGTGGGGTGGTTGTGTTGGCGCTGAGCGTGGGGTGTTGTGTTGGCGCTGAGCGTGGGGTGTTGTGTTGGCGCTGAGCGTGGGGGTTGTGTTGGCGCTGAGCGTGGGGTGTTGTGTTGGCGCTGAGCGTGGGGTGTTGTGTTGGCGCTGAGCGTGGGGTGTTGTGTTGGCGCTGAGCGTGGGGTGTTGTGTTGGCGCTGAGCGTGGGTGTTGTTTGGCGCTGAGCGTGGGTGTTGTGTTGCGCTGAGCGTGGGGTGTTGTGTTGGCGCTGAGCGTGGGGTGTTGTGTTGGCGCTGAGCGTGGGGTGTTGTGTTGGCGCTGAGCGTGGGGTGTTGTGTTGGCGCTGAGCGTGGGGTGTTGTGTTGGCGCTGAGCGTGGGGTGTTGTGTTGGCGCTGAGCGTGGGGTGTTGTGTTGGCGCTGAGCGTGGGGTGTTGTGTTGGCGCTGAGCGTGGGGTGTTGTGTTGGCGCTGAGCGTGGGGTGTTGTGTTGGCGCTGAGCGTGGGGTGTTGTGTTGGCGCTGAGCGTGGGGGTGTTGTGTTGGCGCTGAGCGTGGGGTGTTGTGTTGGCGCTGAGCGTGGGGTGTTGTGTTGGCGCTGAGCGTGGGGGTGTTGTGTTGGCGCTGAGCGTGGGGTGTTGTGTTGGCGCTGAGCGTGGGGTGTTGTGTTGGCGCTGAGCGTGGGGTGTTGTGTTGGCGCTGAGCGTGGGGTGTTGTTGTGGCGCTGAGCGTGGGGTGTTGTGTTGGCGCTGAGCGTGGGGTGTTGTGTTGGCGCTGAGCGTGGGGTGTTGTGTTGGCGCTGAGCGTGGGGTGTTGTGTTGGCGCTGAGCGTGGGGTGTTGTGTTGGCGCTGAGCGTGGGGTGTTGTGTTGGCGCTGAGCGTGGGGTGTTGTGTTGGCGCTGAGCGTGGGGTGTTGTGTTGGCGCTGAGCGTGGGGTGTTGTGTTGGCGCTGAGCGTGGGGTGTTGTGTTTGGGCGCTGAGCGTGGGGTGTTGTGTTGGCGCTGAGCGTGGGGTGTTGTGTTGGCGCTGAGCGTGGGGTGTTGTGTTTGGCGCTGAGCGTGGGGTGTTGTGTTGGCGCTGAGCGTGGGGTGTTGTGTTGGCGCTGAGCGTGGGTGTTGTGTTGGCGCTGAGCGTGGGGTGTTGTGTTGGCGCTGAGCGTGGGGTGTTGTGTTGGCGCTGAGCGTGGGGTGTTGTGTTGGCGCTGAGCTTGGGTGTGTGTTGGCGCTGGCGTGGTGTGTTGGTTGGCGCTGAGCGTGGGGTGTTGTGTTGGCGCTGAGCGTGGGGTGTTGTGTTGGCGCTGAGCGTGGGGTGTTGTGTTGGCGCTGAGCGTGGGGTGTTGTGTTGGCGCTGAGCGTGGGGTGTTGTGTTGGCGCTGAGCGTGGGGTGTTGTGTGGCGCTGAGCGTGGGGTGTTGTGTTTGGCGCTTGAGCGTGGGGTGTTGTGTTGGCGCTGAGCGTGGGTGTTGTGTATGGCGCTGAGCATGGTGTGTTGTGTTGGCGCTGAGCGTGGGGTGTTGTTGGTGGCCCGCTGAGCGTGGGGTGTTGTGTTGGCGCTGAGCGTGGGGGTGGTGTGTTGGCGCTGAGCGTAGGGGTGTGTTGTGTTGGCGCTGAGCGTGGGGTGTTGTGTTGGCGCTGAGCGTGGGGATGTTGTGTTGGCGCTGAGCGTGGGGTGTTGTGTTGGCGCTGAGCGTGGGGTGTTGTGTTGGCGCTGAGCGTGGGGTGTTGTGTTTGGCGCTGAGCGTGGGGTGTTGTGTTGGCGCTGAGCGTGGGTGTTGTGTTGGCGCTGAGCGTGGGGTGTTTGTGTTGGCGCTGAGCGTGTGGTGTTGTGTTGGCGCTGAGCGTGGGGTGTGGTGTTGGCGTTGAGCGTGGGGTGTGGTGTTGTGTTGGCGCTGAGCGTGTGGTGTTGTGTTGGCGCTGAGCGTGTGGTGTTGTGTTGACGCTGAGCGTGTGGTGTTGTGTTGGCGCTGAGCGTGTGGTGTTGTGTTGGCGCTGAGCGTGGGGTGTGGTGTTGGCGCTGAGCGTGGGGTGTGGTGTTGGCGCTGAGCGTGGGGTGTTGTGTTGGCGCTGAGCGTGGGGTGTTGTGTTGGCGCTGAGCGTGGGGTGTGGTGTTGGCGCTGAGCGTGGGGTGTGGTGTTGGCGCTGAGCGTGGGGTGTGGTGTTGGCGCTGAGCGTGGGGTGTTGTGTTGGCGCTGAGCGTGGGGTGTGGTGTTGGCGCTGAGCGTGGGGTGTGGTGTTGGCGCTGAGCGTGGGGTGTGGTGTTGGCGCTGAGCGTGGGGTGTGGTGTTGGCGCTGAGCGTGGGGTTGTGGTGTTGGCGCTGAGCGTGGGGTGTTGTGTTGGCGCTGAGCGTGTGGTGTTGTGTTGGCGCTGAGCGTGGGGTGTGGTGTTGGCGCTGAGCGTGGGGTGTGGTGTTGGCGCTGAGCGTGGGGTCTTGTGGCTGTATATGTGTTGTGTTGGCGCTGAGCGTGTGGTGTGGTGTTGTGTTGTATTGGCGCTGTGTGTGTCGTGTCGTGTTAGCACTGCCTGAGTGTCCTTGCCTCCTGCCCACTCGCGGGCCACTGCGGAGGTGGCTCCCTCCATCTCAAACACATACAAACAAGCCGAGACGCACACACAGGCAGCATAATCAATGCAGATGCTGTGAATGGACTGCTGGTGGGCGTGTGGACTTGAATACTAGACCTATTTGAAGATAATAATAAGATTTATTTTAGACAAAGTCTAAAGAAACACGAAATGAAGAAAATGTCGTTTATTTCAGAAGAACAGAATAACATACTCGGAGTTGTCCTTATGTTAGGTCCTGATCTGGCTATGCCACATGGCTGTGGGCTACACTAGTTCATTCAGCAGGATAGATTTGCTTAGGATTCCGTGGCAATGTTCTATATTATTACAGCATGAAGAATGCAATTGAACAAAGCTGAATAAAATAGAAAGGGTATTTTTGTCCAAGCGATTTGACGGAGTGTGGATATTCTGTGTTGATCGGACAACAAAGAAACAGGTATTCCTCTATATTTAATGTAGTTATTCATGTGAAAAAAGTTGCTTGACAGGGTGTGAATTTTCTTTTTTGCGCAGGCTGTACACACACTTCATCAGTCTCTCATTCACAATTTGACAAGCACTTGCTAATGCCTCGCCTAATGCCTCGCCTTCTCGCCGCGTTGGGCCCTTCTCGCCGAGCGCCGCGTTGGGCCCTTCTCGCCGAGCGCCGCGTTGGGCCCTTCTCGCCGAGCGCCGCGTTGGGCCCTTCTCGCCGAGCGCCGCGTTGGGCCCTTCTCGCCGAGCGCCGCGTTGGGCCCTTCTCGCCGAGCGCCGCGTTGGGCCCTTCTCGCCGAGCGCCGCGTTGGGCCCTTCTCGCCGAGCGCCGCGTTGGGCCCTTCTCGCCGAGCGCCGCGTTGGGCCCTTCTCGCCGAGCGCCGCGTTGGGCCCTTCTCGCCGAGCGCCGCGTTGGGCCCTTCTCGCCGAGCGCCACGTTGGGCCCTTCTCGCCGAGCGCCGCGTTGGGCCCTTCTCGCCGAGCGCCGCGTTGGGCCCTTCTCGCCGAGCGCCGCGTTGGGCCCTTCTCGCCGAGCGCCGCGTTGGGCCCTTCTCGCCGAGCGCCGCGTTGGGCCCTTCTCGCCGAGCGCCGCGTTGGGCCCTTCTCGCCGAGCGCCGCGTTGGGCCCTTCTCGCCGAGCGCCGCGTTGGGCCCTTCTCGCCGAGCGCCGCGTTGGGCCCTTCTCGCCGAGCGCCGCGTTGGGCCCTTCTCGCCGAGCGCCGCGTTGGGCCTTCTCGCCGAGCGCCGCGTTGGGCCCTTCTCGCCGAGCGCCGCGTTGGGCCCTTCTCCCTGAGTGCTGCCTGCTCCGAAGCACCTCTCAATCACATGGTTCACATGATCGGGTCTTTCTCACAGGCTACAAGTGAAGACAGACACATCGGGGACACTACTGCGTACGTTCTTATCCAATTCAAAGGTGCATATTCAAGATAAATGGAAGGACTGTCCACATTTACTTTTCGTCAGCCAACAAGATGAGTAGTAGGCCTAGCGAACACCAAAAGCACTAGTCTATGTCAATCTATTATCCCCCATAGTATAAAACTTGACCTATTCTGTGCCAGAAAGAAATATCCTAAACATAGTCTGGGATCTATTGTGTCCCAGACTAATACAACCACAAGCAATAAGGCTGACGCAACAGATCAGAACGTTTAGCTTAAAATGTTGATAAAATATTAGCTATTTCTTCACAGTAGGCGATCAGCATGAATGTTTCCAAAATGCTATCAATTAGCAGGAAAACACCAATTCTCAAATGTGATTATGCATGTGCTGCTTTTATTATAAAAAGTGAATTTTTAATGGTGAAAATGATCTCTTCCCCTAAACTTGAAACTCTCTCGCTGCTTATGTTTACCAGTTAGGCTCTACACCCCTTGTAAAGCGGATTAATGTGATTCCTTTTAAGAAGTCATTTGGCCTCTTTAGTTGTGATACAAACCTTATCCAAACATATAGGCCTGTGGGCTAGGCTACATGAGGTGTGCGTTTATGATTTTGAAAAAAAAAAGGCATGCCCCATTTCTCGCCTGACTGTACCCAACCTGGGCCTCATCACAAGTGATAATACATCAATCACAAGTGATAGGGTAATATTGTCACACATCAAACTATTCTTAATTTAATCTCGTCTTTACATATACTAAATAATATATGCGTGACATTTGTTTTAATTTCAGAATGGACCATTATCACGCACCTGTCTTGAAACAGGAGAAGAGGGGAAAAAAATATTTGTAATCTTTGTAATCTTTTCACTTAAATAGCGAATGGAGGACGCTTTTCCCTTGGTTAATTTTCATGCCAGCCAGGTAGGCTATACTGTTGTAAAGAGAAGCAATGTGCTTAAGATTAGGAAAGTAGAGATATAAATACAGTAGGCCTCCTCTTTTTATTAGAGGCCATCATTCTGTTATCACGCAATTGCATAGCCTATAGAAATGTTGCGTAACATGAGCTCTCATGAAGTGTTTAGATTTTCGATTACATTTGCATCGATGTCAGAGTGATTAGAGGGACAATAGAGTGCTGAGTACCAGGCAGTTAGCAAGTTTGGTAGGCTACTAATGACCATCAGCAGCATCAGAGCTTAGAGAAGCCTAATTACCGTGACTAAACGACCAAGTGGAATTTGACCAGCCTTCATGACACGTGACCGTCGGTGTGGTGGCAATACGGTCAACTGCCCCACCCCCTGTGGTGTGAACATACCCAGCAGGCAGTTTGTGTGTGTGTGTGTGAGATGCGAGTAACGTGTGTTGAGAGGGGGCCCTAAATTGGGAAACTAATTCAAAAATGGCTGCTGGTTATCTCCATGCCCCGAGTGGTGTGCGCGCACACACACACTGCAGCTCCATCAACTCTCGGTCCTTCTCTCTCCCCCATGGGAGCTGTCTAACATCTTAATGGCTATGTTATTTTACTTCTTCTTACCAGATGGTCTCTTCATATTAAGCAGTCCATTAGGTAGTTGGAAACACATTACGTACTTCCAGCTGCTAAAAATACATGAATGAAACACAAATAGATCTGGGAGAGAACGACACACACACACACACACACACACGCACACACACACACACACACACACACCAACCTCCTGGTTTCTCAGCTGTCTCAAATTGCATGGGTAAAACACATACACGAGGAACACACACACACCCCTCCCTCCCTGCTCCATGAGCGGTGAGTCATCCCTCCATTCACGTCACTGAGTAAAGAGACCACTCTGTGACAGAGGGAGCAGTAGGCAGCAGAGCTCCCGCCCCTCCATTAATCCCCTCCCCCTCCACTCCCCTCCCCCACTCTCTCCTCACCCACTCTTTTCTCCCCTCCCCCACCCCCCCCCCCCTCTCCTCCTCCCCCACTCTCCTCTGACACCCAACTCCGCTGACGGAGAGACCACCACCTCTAATCCGACACATCTCTCCTTAGGCTGTCTATTCCTCCATCTCCCCTTCCAGACAATCTTGAGCTCTGTTAAAGAGGGTGAATAGACAGCCTGTCCTGTTAAAGAGGGTGAATAGACAGCCTGTCCTGTTAAAGAGGGTGAATAGACAGCCTGTCCTGTTTAAAGAGGGTGAATAGACAGCCTGTCCTGTTAAAGAGGGTGAATAGACAGCCTGTCCTGTTAAAGAGGGTGAATAGACAGCCTGTCCTGTTAGAGGGTGAATAGACAGCCTGTCCTGTTAAAGAGGGTGAATAGACAGCCTGTCCTGTTAAAGAGGGTGAATAGACAGCCTGTCCTGTTAAAGAGGGTGAATAGACAGCCTGTCCTGTTAAAGAGGGTGAATAGACCAAATCATGAAGAAGCACCTACGTCTGTAATCAGTTATGCCCCCCCCCCCCACCACCACCCAAACCATGGAGCACCTCAGTCATGCCTACCCCCCCACACCCAAACCATGGAGCACCTCAGTCATGCCTACCCCCCACACCCAGACCATGGAGCACCTCAGTCATGCCTACCCCCCACACCCAGACCATGGAGCACCACAGTCATACCCCCCCAAGAGAGAACAGCTACCTCCGGTAAGACGAGGGGCGGAGATCATAATAGCTGGTGAGCGATGTCTAATATTAAGTCTCAAAGTATTACTCGTCTGAGGTAGAGTACCTCATGACGAACCATCCAACAATCAAAGCATCAATACGGGATTAAGACTGAATCCTACTACCCCGGCTCTGATGCCCGTCAGATGTGGCAGGGCTTGCACACTATTACGGACTACAAAGGGAAACCCAGTGACGCGAGCCTACCAGACGAGCCTTTTATGCTGGGGTCGAGGAAAGCAACACTGAAACATGCACGAGAGCACCAGCTGTTCCAGACGACTGTGTGATCACGCTCTCCATAGCAGATGTGAGTAAGATCTTTCAACAGGTCAACATCCACATGTCCGGATTACCAGGACGTGTACTCAGAGCATGTGTGGACCAACTGGCAAGTGTCTTCACTGACATTTTCAACGTCTCTCTGGCCGAGTCGATAATACCTACATGTTTCAAAGACCACCATATTCCCTGTGACAGGCCAGCTCGGGGGAGAGCTCGAGGGAGAGGCCCGGCCCAGAGCTCCAGCTCGGGGGAGAGGCCCGGCCCAGAGCTCCAGCTCAGGGGAGAGGCCCGGCCCAGAGCTCCAGCTCAGGGGAGAGACCTGGCTGGCTAAGGGGAGAGGCCCACCCCAGAGCTCCAGCTCAGTGGAGAGGCCCGGCCCAAAGCTCCAGCTCAGGGGAGAGGCCCGGACCAGAGCTCCAGCTCAGGGGAGAGGCCTGGCTCAGGGGAGAGGCCCGGATCAAAGCTCCAGCTCAGGGGAGAGGCCCGGACCAGAGCTCCAGCTCAGGGGAGAGGCCCGGACCAGAGCTCCAGCTCAAGGGAGAGGCCTGGCTCAGGGGAGAGGCCCGGCCCAGAGCTCCAGCTCGGGGGAGAGGCCTGGCTCAGGGGAGAGGCCCGGCCCAGAGCTCCAGCTCGGGGGAGAGGCCTGGCTCAGGGGAGAGGCCCGGCCCAGAGCTCCAGCTCAGGGGAGAGGCCCATCCCAGAGCTGAAGCTCGGGGGAGAGGCCCGGCACAGATCTCCAGCTCAAGGGAGAGGCCCGGGGGAGAGGCCCGGCACAGATCTCCAGCTCAAGGGAGAGGCCCGGACCAGAGCTCCAGCTCAGGGGAGAGACCTGGCTAAGGGGAGAGGCCCGGCCCAGAGCTCCAGCTCAGGGGAGAGGCCCGGCCCAGAGCTCCAGCTCAGGGGAGAGGCCCGGCCCAGAGCTCCAGCTCAGGGGAGAGGCCCGGCCCAGAGCTCCAGCTCAGGGGAGAGGCCCAGCTCAGGGGAGAAGCCCAGCTCAGGGGAGAGGCCCAGCCCAGAGCTCCAGCTCAGGGGAGAGGCCCGGCCCAGAGCTCCAGCTCAGGGGAGAGGCCCGGACCAAAGCTCCAGCTCAGGGGAGAGGCCCCGGCCCAGAGCTCCAGCTCAGGGGAGAGGCCCGGCCCAGAGCTCCAGCTCAGGGGAGAGGCCCAGCTCAGGGGAGAGGCCCGGCCTAGAGCTCAGGGGAGAGGCCCGGCTCAGGGGAGAGGCCCGGCTCAGGGGAGAGGCCCGGCCCAGAGCTCCAGCTCAGGGGAGAGGCCCGGCCCAGAGCTCCAGCTCAGGGGAGAGGCCCGGCTCAGAGGAGAGGCCCGGCCCAGAGCTCCAGCTCGGGGGAGAGGCTCAGAGCTCCATTAGCCGCAGATTTTGAATTAGAAAATAAATGTTAGTGCATTGATTTGTTCCTTGAATTAAACTGAACCACACCAAATCAGTTCAAAATGAAACGTATCGAATAATCTTGAAAGGGAAAGATGCACATCCCTTGTGTGTGTGTGTGTGTGTGTGCGCGCGTTAGCACATCACAAAGCCTGCCTGCGCTCCTCACACTCTCTGACAGAGCAGAGAGGGATGACTAACAGGGTCTCAACCACATCTCATTCTAACAGACACAGACTCTGTCGCTATAGTGTGACTGCACTACAAACACAGAAAGACACTGCAATTACAGCAAACAGTGATTTGACACGATGATAGTGTATCAGCACACAGCTCGCTCAATCATCTGTCAAATTAAATCAGTCAGACAGAGAGAGCGGGGGATAGCGAGCGAGCAAGAGAGCAAAAGATAGCGAGCGAGAGACATAGCGAGCGAGAGACACAGCGAGCGAGAGACACAGCGAGCGAGAGACACAGCGAGCGAGAGACACAGCGAGCGAGAGACACAGCGACATTTGGGAAGTACTGGGTCATGCTCAGGTCGGAACTATCTGTACTGAATAAGTAAATCTTACATTTTGTTTCCCATTGCAAAACTTAAAACATTTGCCCTAACGAATCACAACCTGTATTAGTGAATAATGGAGCTTTATTGTCCCTTCACCCATCTGTAGGAGAGAACTAAAAAGGAGTACAACTATTTATAGTGTCTTACCTGTGATACACTGAAACTGACCATCCTCTCGCCGTATAGTGAAGGCCTCACCTGGGTTCACCTGCACCAGGATTACCTGTGGAGAGAAACACACATCAAACACCTGTATAATGACATCACACAGGTGTTCACTCGGGCACAACACGAAAAAAAAATAAAAAAATAACATAAGACCGTAAACGGTGAGGGACTACCTGAAATTGTCCGATGAGAAACACTTGTTTTGATTGTCCATTTTAAAATGTTTTTGGTCCCAATGAACTCAACCCTGTTTACAGCCGGGAACAGACTCTTTTACCTGACATGTTACATGGTGATTCAAAATATGAGCCACTGAAAGCTTCTTCAAATCAGTGACAAGTTGGGGGTTAGGTTGGGGTGGGGTTAGGTTGGGGTGGGGGTTAGGTTGGGGTGGGGTGGGGTTAGGTTGGGGTTAGGGTTGGAGCGTTGGACTAGTAACCAGAAGGTTGCAAGTTCAAACCCCCGAGCTGACAAGGTACAAATCTGTTGTTCTGCCCCTGAACAGGCAGTTAACCCACTGTTCCCAGTCCGTCATTGAAAATAAGAATTTGTTCTTAACTGACTTGCCTGGTTAAATAAAGGTAAAATAAAATAAATAAAATAAAAAGGGTTAGGGTTGGGGTTAGGGTTAGGGTCATATGGGGCTGGTTTCCCCAGACACAGATTAGGCTAAACCTAGTCCAGGATAAAATCCCATGGTCAAGAGTGATGTCTTTTTAGTCAGGGCCTAGGCTGGGAATTTCCGGGGTTCTCACCATAAGATATTATGGGTGCCGATACAATAGGTGACAGTGCCTTGCGAAAGTATTCGGCCGCCTGGAACTTTGCGACCTTTTGCCACATTTCAGGCTTCAAACATAAAGATATAAAACTGTATTTTTTTGTGAAGAATCAACAACAAGTGGGACACAATCATGAAGTGGAACGACATTTATTGGATATTTCAAACTTTTTTAACAAATCAAAAACTGAAAAATTGGGCGTGCAAAATTATTCAGCCCCTTTACTTTCAGTGCAGCAAACTCTCTCCAGAAGTTCAGTGAGGATCTCTGAATGATCCAATGTTGACCTAAATGACTAATGATGATAAATACAATCCACCTGTGTGTAATCAAGTCTCCGTATAAATGCACCTGCACTGTGATAGTCTCAGAGGTCCGTTAAAAGCGCAGAGAGCATCATGAAGAACAAGGAACACACCAGGCAGGTCTGAGATACTGTTGTGAAGAAGTTTTGCGTGGAGCCCCAGATCGAGGGAGATTATCAGTGGTCTTGTATGTCTACAATTTTGTTTCTGGTGTCCTTTGACAGCTCTTTGGTCTTTGGTCTTGGCCATAGTGGAGTAGTGGTGTCTTTTATACTGATAGCAAGTTCAAACAGGTGCCATTAATACAGGTAACGAGTGGAGAACAAGGGAGCCTCTTAAAGAAGAAGTTACAGGTCTGTGAGAGCCAGAAATCTTGCTTGCTTACTTATTTTCCACCATAATTAAAAAATCCTACAATGTGATTTTCTGGATTTATTTTCTCATTTTGTCTGTCATAGTTGAAGTGTACCTATGATGAAAATTACAGGCCTCTCATCTTTGTAAGTGGGAGAACTTGCACAATTGGTGGCTGACTTTTTTGCCCCACTGTATGTGTCTTACGCATTTAACCCAACCCCTCTGAATCAGAGAGGGGGGGGGGCTGCCTTAATCAACATCCACGTCTTCGACACGTTGGGGAACAGTGGGTTAACTGCCTTGTTCAGGGGCAGAACCTCACATTTTTACCTTGTCAGCTCGGGGATTAGATAACTTTTTTAACAAATCAAAAACTGAAAAATTGGGCGTGCAAAATTATTCAGCCCCTTTACTTTCAGTGCAGCAAACTCTCTCCAGAAGTTCAGTGAGGATCTCTGAATGATCCAATGTTGACCTAAATGACTAATGATGATAAATACAATCCACCTGTGTGTCATCAAGTCTCCGTATAAATGCACCTGCACTGTGATAGTCTCAGAGGTCCGTTAAAAGCGCAGAGAGCATCATGAAGAACAAGGAACACACCAGGCAGGTCCGAGATACTGTTGTGAAGAAGTTTAAAGCCGGATTTGGATACAAAAAGATTTCCCATGCTTTAAACATCCCAAGGAGCACTGTGCAAGCGATAATATTGAAATGGAAGGAGTATCAGACCACTGCAAATCTACCAAGACCTGGCCGTCCCTCTAAACTTTCAGCTCATACAAGGAGAAGACTGATCAGAGATGCAGCCAAGAGGCCCATGATCACTCTGGATGAACTGCAGAGATCTACAGCTGAGGTGGGAGACTCTGTCCATAGGACAACAATCAGTCGTATATTGCACAAATCTGGCCTTTATGGAAGAGTGGCAAGAAGAAAGCCATTTCTTAAAGATATCCATAAAAAGTGTCGTTTAAAGTTTGCCACAAGCCACCTGGGAGACACACCAAACATGTGGAAGAAGGTGCTCTGGTCAGATGAAACCAAAATGTAACTTTTTGGCAACAATGCAAAACGTTATGTTTGGCGTAAAAGCAACACAGCTCATCACCCTGAACACCACATCCCCACTGTCAAACATGGTGGTGGCAGCATCATGGTTTGGGCCTGCTTTTCTTCAGCAGGGACAGGGAAGATGGTTAAATAAACATATCCAGGTGTTAGAATGGCCAAGTCAAAGTCCAGACCTGAATCCAATCGAGAATCTGTGGAAAGAACTGAAAACTGCTGTTCACAAATGCTCTCCATCCAACCTCACTGAGCTCGAGCTGTTTTGCAAGGAGGAATGGGAAAAACTGTCAGTCTCTCGATGTGCAAAACTGATAGAGACATACCCCAAGCGACTTACAGCTGTAATCGCAGCAAAAGGTGCCGCTACAAAGTATTAACTTAAGGGGGCTGAATAATTTTGCACGCCTAATTTTTCAGTTTTTGATTTGTTAAAAAAGTTTGAAATATCCAATAAATGTCGTTCCACTTCATGATTGTGTCCCACTTGTTGTTGATTCTTCACAAAAAAATACAGTTTTATATCTTTATGTTTGAAGCCTGAAATGTGGCAAAAGGTCGCAAAGTTCAAGGGGGTCGAATACTTTCGCAAGGCACTGTAGATCTGAGTCCGCGCGCCGATCTGAGTCAGCGCGCCGATCTGATTCTCTGTTTTACTTGTTCACAGTGGGTTGTTTCATAGGGAACTGTCGGAGGTGTTAAATTCTCTGTTTTGTTCACAGTGGGTTGTTTCATAGGGAACTGTCCGAGGTGTTAAATTCTCTGTTTTGTTCACAGTGGGTTGTTTACGTCTCTACATGAAGACCGTTCTAAAACCTGGCCCGTCTCTACGTGACGACCTGGCCCGTCTCTACGTGACGACCTGGCCCGTCTCTACGTGACGACCGTTCTAAAACCTGGCCCGTCTCTACATGACGACCTGGCCCGTCTCTACGTGACGACCGTTCTAAAACCTGGCCCGTCTCTACATGACGACCAGGCCCGTCTCTACGTGACGACCGTTCTAAAACCTGGCCCGTCTCTACATGACGACCATTCTAAAACCTGGCCCGTCTCTACATGACGACCTGGCCCGTCTCTACATGACGACCTGGCCCGTCTCTACGTGACGACCGTTCTAAAACCTGGACGGGCCAGGTTTTAGAACGGTCTTCATGTAGAGACGGGCCAGGTCTTCATGTAGAGACGGGCCAGGTTTTAGAACGGTCTTCATGTAGAGACGGGCCAGGTTTTAGAACGGTCTTCATGTAGAGACGGAAACAACCCACTGTAAACAAAACGGAGAATTTAACACCTCCGACAGTTCCCTATGAAACAACCCACTGACCAAAACAGAGAATCAGATCGGTTCTACTTGTTCACAGTGGGTTGTTTCATAGGGAACTGTCGGAGGTGTTAAATTCTCTGTTATTTAATTTATTTAATTTATGAAACAACCCACTGTAAACAAAACAGAACGGTGAATGTATCCTCCTGTCATCTCATTACAGACAGGAAGATTCCCTTCTTTCTCATAGCATTACACTTATTCTCCCCCCCCCCTCACCCCACCCTGACCATTAGAGACCCATAACGGTGAGCCCAGCACGCACGCACACAGGCATGCAGGACACCAGACTGATACAAAGAGAAAGGGAGGGGGGGGGGAGTGGGGGAGGTAGATTCAGTTCTGACGCGTGGAACAACGTCACTTCGGGCAGACAGCGCTGAGGACTCAGGAAGAGAGGAGAGGGAGAATCAGTGTTCTGGTCACTATGGGGCTCTGGTCAAAATGTAGTGCACTATACAGGGAATGGGATACGGTTTTTTGAGGGTGCGACCTATGACTCAGTCACTCCACTGTCATTTTATAACACACTGGCTGAGCTCATGACACGTCTCCCTTCTCTCTGACGTGTCAAATAAACCCCTAGGTCTCAATGTCTGTCTGCTTAAAGCAGCGCAGAGTATCAATTCTGGTCTAGGATCACTTTTTCCTAAGATACATGCTACTGTACATACCATTTTCCTTCCAAATGATATACTGCCTATACACACACACACGTATTTGTATTGTAGATTTATTAAATTGTACTCATTAACCTTTTTTAAAATGTATTTTGTACTTTTGTTGTGTATTTGTTGTGTATTTGCTGTGTATTTGTTGTGTATTTGTTGTGTATTTGCTGTGTACTTGCTGTGTACTTGCTGTGTATTTGCTGTGTATTTGCTGTGTACTTGCTGTGTACTTGCTGTGTATTTGTTGTGTATTTGTTGTGTATTTGCTGTGTATTTGCTGTGTAGTTGCTGTGTAGTTGCTGTGTTTTAGCTGTGTATTTGCTGTGTATTTGCTGTGTACTTGCTGTGTATTTGCTGTGTATTTGCTGTGTACTTGCTGTGTATTTGCTGTGTACTTGCTGTGTATTTGCTGTGTATTTGCTGTGTATTTGCTGTGTATTTGTTGTGTATTTGCTGTGTATTTGCTGTGTACTTGCTGTGTATTTGCAAGACAATCTACTGTTGGAGCGAGTAACATAAGCATTTGGCCGCACCTGCTGTTAACACCAAAGCTTTGTTTGCAGTCAATAAACTTTGATTTGATTAGAATTCTAAAAGAACAAGTTGTTGGGTAATAACCGTATCTATCAGACAAAAGTGAGATATGAAAAGATTAGGTGAGATATTGATTAAACTAAAGAGGAAGCTACAAGCTAACCCTGCAAGCCTGGTCACTAAGAAAGGCTTGAGTCTAAAATGGCTCCCTGATATCACCTAGTCCAATCCTTTTCATCAGGGCTTATATGGCACTGTTTATAGTAGTGGTCGGCTGATGGCCGATTAATTAGGGCCGAATTCAAGTTTTCATAACAATCAGAAATATTTTTTATATATATATATTTTTTACAACTTCATTTAATCTTTATTTAACCAGGCAAGTCAGGTTAAGAACACATTCTTATTTTCAATGACGGCCTGGGAACGGTGGGCTTTACTGCCTCGTTCAGGGGCGGAACGACAGATTTTTACCTTGTCAGCTCGGGGATTCAATCTTGCAACCTTTCAGTTAACTAGTCCAACGCTCTAACCACCTGCCTCTCATTGCACTCCACGAGGAGCCTGCCTGTTACGCGAATGCAGTAAGCCAAGGTAAGTTGCTAGCTAGCATTAAACTTATCTTGTAAAAAACAATCAATCAATCATAATCACTAGTTAACTACACATGGTTGATGATATTACTAGTTTATCTAGCGTGTCCTGCGTTGCATATAATCGATGCGGTGCGTATTCGCGAAAAAGGACTGTCCTTGCTCCAACGTGTACCTAACCACAAAAATCAATGCCTTTCTTAAAATCAATACACAGAAGTATATATTTTTAAACCTGCATATTTAGTTAAAATAAATCCAGGTTAGCAGGCAATATTAACCAGGTGAAATTGTGTCACTTCTCTTGCGTTCATTGCACCCAGAGTCAGTGTATATGCAACATTTCGGGCCGCCTAATTGGCCAGAATGTTATGTAATTATGACATAACATTGAAGGCTGTGCAATGTAACAGGAATATTTAGACTGATGGATGCCACCCGTTAGATAAAATACGGAACGGTTCTGTAATTCACTGAAATAATAAACGTTTTGCTTTCGAGATGATAGTTTCCGGATTCGACCATATTAATGACCTAAAGCTCGTATTTCTGTGTGTTATTATGTTATAACTAAGTCTATGATTTGATAGCGCAGCCTGCCTGACTGAGCGATGGTAGGCACCAGCAGGCTCGTAAGCATTCATTCAAAAGGCAATTTTGTGCATTTTGCCAGCAGTTCTTCGTTGTGCTTCAAGCATTGCGCTGTTTATGACTTCAAGCCCATCAACTCCCGAGATTAGGCTGGTGTAACCGATGTGAAATGGCTAGCTAGTTAGCGGGGTGCGCGCTAATAGCATTTCAAACGTCACTCGCTCTGAGCCTTCTAGTAGTTCTTCCCCTTGCTCTGCATGGGTAACGCTGCTTCGAGGGTGGCTGTTGTCGTTGTGTTCCTGGTTCGAGCTCAGGTAGGATTGAGGAGAGGGACGGAAGCTGTATTCTTACACTGGCAATAGTATAGTGCCTATAAAAACATCCAATAGTCAAAGGTATATGAAATACAAATGGTATAGAAAGATATAGTCCTATAATTCTTATAATAACTACAACCTAAAACTTCTTACCTGGGAATATTGCAGACTCATGTTAAAAGGAAACACCAGCTTTCATATGTTCTCATGTTCTGAGCAAGGAACTTAAACGTTAGCTTTCTTACGTGGCACATATTGCACTTTTACTTTCTTCTCCAACACTTTGTTTTGCATTATTTAAACAAATTGAACATGTTTCATTATTTATTTGAGGCTAAATTGATTTTATAGATGTATTATATTAAGTTAAAATAAGTGTTCATTCAGTAATGTTGTAATTGTCATTATTACAAATACATTCCGTAATATTAATCGGTACCGGCTTTTTTTGGTCCTCCAATAATCGGTATCAGTGAAGAAAAATCATAATCGACCGACCTCAACTTCATAGTAAACAAGGTTCCAACTTATCAAAGCCACTCCCCCCCACTCTCCTCCATAAGCCACTCCCCCCCACTCTCCTCCATAAGCCACTCCCCCCACTCCTCCATAAGCCACTCCCCCCCTCTCCTCCATAAGCCACTCCCCCCCTCTCCTCCATAAGCCACTCCCCCCTCCCTCCATAAGCCACTCCCCCCTCCCCTCCATAAGCCACTCCCCCCTCTCCTCCATAAGCCACTCCCCCCTCTCCTCCATAAGCCACTCCCCCCTCTCCTCCATAAGCCACTCCCCCCACTCCTCCATAAGCCACTCCCCCCCCTCCTCCATAAGCCACTCCCCCCTCCCCTCCATAACCCACTCCCCCCTCCCCTCCATAAGCCACTCCCCCCCTCCCCTCCATAACCCACTCCCCCCTCCCCTCCATAAGCCACTCCCCCCCTCTCCTCCATAAGCCACTCCCCCCTCTCCTCCATAAGCCACTCCCCCCCTCTCCTCCATAAGCCACTCCCCCCCTCTCCTCCATAAGCCACACCCCCCCTCTCCTCCATAAGCCACTCCCCCCCTCTCCTCCATAAGCCACTCCCCCCCCTCTCCTCCATAAGCCAGTCCCCCCCTCTCCTCCATAAGCCACTCCCCCCCCTCTCCTCCATAAGCCACTCCCCCTCTCCTCCATAAGCCACTCCCCCTCTCCTCCATAAGCCACTCCCCCTCTCCTCCATAAGCCACTCCCCCCCCTCCTCCATAAGCCACCCCCCCCCTCCATAAGCCACCCCCCCCTCCCTCCATAAGCCACTCCCCCTCTCCTCCATAAGCCACTCCCCCCCTCTCCTCCATAAGCCACTCCCCCCCTCTCCTCCATAAGCCACTCCCCCCCTCTCCTCCATAAGCCACTCCCCCCTCCTCCATAAGCCACTCCCCCCTCTCCTCCATAAGCCACTCCCCCCTCTCCTCCATAAGCCACTCCCCCCTCTCCTTATATGGCTCTGTTTAAAGCACTGCTCTTTACAGTAAATAGGGTTCAAATTTTAGGACACAAACAAAAGCTTCTATATCAAACTACGCAGGCTTCTGATTTTCAACTTCCCTCGCTTTAATTTCAAAAGATTTACATTTCAGAAAACAAACTACAGGTCTAGTTTCAATCAGAAGTAAACATTTCAGAAAAAAGCATTTTTAATTCCACATGCCAAATCCTCTAGTCTCCAATCTCCCCTCAATAAGCCACTCCCCTCTATAAGCCACTCCCCTCTAAAACCTTCTGATCTTATCGAGTCAACAAGATATGCTGTAACGAGTGTAATTAGCCTTACTGTGTAAGTGCTACTCTGTGTAGATGTGTGTGTTGTATCTGTGTGTCTGGTTAGTTAGAGACCCTACCTCGCTCTTGTGGAGATCTCTGCCATCATAGAAGCTGTGAGTCTCCCAGGGCATAGGGCTCTGTCTGAGGAGGATCCTCTCGGTCTCTCCCTGGCTCTGTGCCTGCACTGCATTCAGCATCACCTCCATGTCCACAGACTCACTCCCTTTCATGAACTCAGCTCAGACTGAGATGGACTACCCCTTTCACTGCCTGCCACAGTGTGTCACGCACACGCACACACACCCTCTCACGGTGTCACGCACACAGATGTTGTTCACACGCCCACACAGGCAAGCAGCGACAGCATGATAGGAGGGTCTGGGTAGGTGGCTAATTGAATCAAAGTCAAGGCCCTCCCCATTGGTGGAGGGGGACGGGGGGCGGGGGGGGGGACCATGACGTGTGTGTGTGTGTGTTTGTTTGCTTGCTTTCTACTTCCCGTGTGAAGCTACCAGCTGGCTTTCTTTCCCACCCTACCACCTCCCTACCCTACCATCCTTTCACCAATGACAGCACAGTTCACACCTCTCATCTCACTAATGACAACACTCTCCTCTCTCTCCTACGGTAGCCCTCTCTGTGTCTCTCTCTCCTACGGTAGCCCTCTCTGTGTCTTTCTCTCTCCTACGGTAGCCCTCTCTGTGTCTCTCTCTCCTACGGTAGCCCTCTCTGTGTCTTTCTCTCTCCTACGGTAGCCCTCTCTGTGTCTCTCTCTCCCCTACGGTAGCCCTCTCTGTGTCTCTCTCTCCTACGGTAGCCTTCTCTCTGTGTCTCTCTCGCTCTCCTACGGTAGCCCTCTCTGTGTCTTTCTCTCTCCTACGGTAGCCCTCTCTGTGTCTTTCTCTCTCCTACGGTAGCCCTCTCTGTGTCTTTCTCTCTCCTACGGTAGCCCTCTCTGTGTCTCTCTCTCCCCTACGGTAGCCCTCTCTGTGTCTCTCTCTCTCCTACGGTAGCCCTCTCTGTGTCTCTCTCTCCCCTACGGTAGCCCTCTCTGGGTCTCTCGCTCTCCCACGGTGGCCCTCTCTGGGTCTCTCGCTCTCCCACGGTGGCCCTCTCTGTGTCTGTCGCTCTCTCCCACGGTAGCCCTCTCTGTGTCTGTCGCTCTCTCCCACGGTAGCCCTCTCTGTGTCTGTCGCTCTCTCCCACGGTAGCCCTCTCTGTGTCTGTCGCTCTCTCCCACGGTAGCCCTCTCTGTGTCGCTCTCTCCCACGCTAGCCCTCTCTGTGTCGCTCTCTCCCACGCTAGCCCTCTCTGGGTCTCTCGCTCTCTCCTACGGTAGCCCTCTCTGGGTCTCTCTCTCTGCTACGGTAGCCCTCTCTCTGTCTCTCTCTCTGCTACGGTAGCCCTCTCTCTGCTACGGTAGCCCTCTCTCTGCTACGGTAGCCCTCTCTCTGCTACGGTAGCCCTCTCTCTGCTACGGTAGCCCTCTCTCTGCTACGGTAGCCCTCTCTCTGCTACGGTAGCCCTCTCTCTGCTACGGTAGCCCTCTCTCTGCTACGGTAGCCCTCTCTCTGCTACGGTAGCCCTCTCTCTGCTACGGTAGCCCTCTCTCTGCTACGGTAGCCCTCTCTCTGCTACGGTAGCCCTCTCTCTGCTACGGTAGCCCTCTCTCTGCTACGGTAGCCCTCTCTCTGCTACGGTAGCCCTCTCTCTGCTACGGTAGCCCTCTCTCTGCTACGGTAGCCCTCTCTCTGCTACGGTAGCCCTCCTGTGTCCCTCTCCCCTACGGTAGCCCTCTCTCTGCTACGGTAGCCCTCTCTCTGCTATGGTAGCCCTCTCTCTGCTACGGTAGCCCTCTCTCTGCTACGGTAGCCCTCTCTCTGCTACGGTAGCCCTCTCTCTGCTACGGTAGCCCTCTCTCTGCTACGGTAGCCCTCTCTCTGCTACGGTAGCCCTCTCTCTGCTACGGTAGCCCTCTCTCTGCTACGGTAGCCCTCTCTCTGCTACGGTAGCCCTCTCTCTGCTACGGTAGCCCTCTCTCTGCTACGGTAGCCCTCTCTCTGCTACGGTAGCCCTCTCTCTGCTACGGTAGCCCTCCTGTGTCCCTCTCCCCTACGGTAGCCCTCGCTCTCTCTCTGTGTCTCTCTCGCTCTCTCTGTGTGTTTCTCTCTCTCCTACGGTAGCTCTCTCTGTGTTTCTCTCTCTCCCACGGTAGCCCTTTCGGTCTCTCTCCTACGGTAGCTCTCTCGCTCTCTCTGCGTTTCTCTCCTACGGTAGCCCTCTCTGTGTTTCTCTCTCTCCTACGGTAGCCCTCTCGGTGTCCCTCTCGCCTACGGTAGCCCTCTCGGTGTCCCTCTCGCCTACGGTAGCCCTCTCGCCTACGGTAGCTCTCTCTGTGTTTCCCTCTCTCCCACGGTAGCACTCTCTCTCTCTGCTACGGTAGTCTGTCTGTCTGTCTGTCTCTCTCTTCTCTCTCCTCTCTCTCCTCTCTCCTCCCTCTCTCTCTCTCTCTCTCTCTCCCCCCCTCTCTCTCTCCCTCCCTCCCTCCCTCCCTCCTACGGTAGCTCTGACTCTCTCTCTGTGTCTCTCTCTCCTATGGTAGCCCTCTGTGTGTCTCTTACTTACTGTTGCCCGCATCTCTCTCATTCAGGCGTCGCTGTTCTCACGATCTCAGAAAGAAAAAGGACGACCGACCCCCGGGCAGCACTCCAGGGTCTCAGAGACCCTCTCCTCTCCCACCTCACCCAGCCTTCATCACCTGCGACACCGCCACATCGGGCCTCAGCGAACCTAGACGCCTGTCCTCGTTTTACTCCCTCCACGGACCCCCCCCCTCCCCCTTCACGCCGCCACACCGAGCCCAGGGAGGAGAAGCCCCTGCCAGAGAGAGGACTGGTGCAGCAGCAGGGGGGGCTGTGATGGGGGCAGATGGATAGATGGACCAGGTTTTCTGGCTTGGTTTCTGCTCAGCGCTGGCTGGCTCCCTTGAGGTAATCTCTCTGTATAGCGTAGCTATGGCTGCAGCGTTAGTGCTCACAGGAGGTCTCTATCGTGGCGTGATGCCCATGTTTGTTTGCACAGACAGTACCCTGCTCGGCTCTGCCTCCTCTGTTCCACAACGCCACTGTGGCGCTTTCGCTCTCCCCTCCCCCTCACCCTAGCTCCCAGTCTCCCTTTCTCCTGCCTCAGGCTCCAGCACAGCAGCCCGTCTCCACGGTAACCCCTTCAACAAATAAGTCGCGGTGATGTCCGATCACCACAACCGTCACGGAGAGAGTGAAACGACAGATTATGCCCAGGCAGCCTGCGCCGCTGTCCTCTGATCTACAGTAAAGAAAGGGGATAGGAGGATGACAACAAGGATAGAGAGGAGATTCTTAGATGGTAGAACGGGATAAAGGCTCCTGAATTGTCTCTTGATATCCCTCGCTCTCTACCTCTCTGTGTGCTACAGGGTTTGCTATCTCCCTCCCTCCTTCCCTTCCTCCCTGTCTGTCTGTCAGTGACTGCGCTTGCGTGTCTGCTACTCCATGGTTCTCTTTGTTATGATGTTTCATTTATATCCTTTCAAAATATATGTACAAAAATGTTTTACTAAAACCACCCGCGGGCCGGCCGTATGTTTGACAACCCTGCTCTACCACCAATCAGGGGGCTCCTTTGTTCAGCCTGCCTTCACCGCGACAACAATGGCTTAAGATAAGGAACTGAGTAGAGCAAACGACCCTGAGCCTGACATGCACAATATTACTCCCCCTCACCTCCCTCTCGGTTACCTCTCTCCCTCCGTCTCTCTCCATCCCTCCTCCCCCATTCACAGAGCAAAACACTGTACACCTATTAATAACGTGACTGATGTGTGAGGGGACGAGGCGGTGGGAGGTGGCTAGAGGGGACGAGGCGGTGGTGGGAGGTGGCTAGAGGGGACGAGGCGGTGGTGGGAGGTGGCTAGAGGGGACGAGGCGGTGGTGGGAGGTGGCTAGAGGGGACGAGGCGGTGGTGGGAGGTGGCTAGAGGGGACGAGGCGGTGGTGGGAGGTGGCTAGAGGGGACGAGGCGGTGGTGGGAGGTGGCTAGAGGGGACGAGGCGGTGGTGGGAGGTAGCTAGAGGGGACGAGGCGGTGGTGGGAGGTGGCTAGAGGGGACGAGGCGGTGGTGGGAGGTGGCTAGAGGGGACGAGGCGGCGGTAGAGGAGACGAGGCGGTGGTGGGAGGTGGCTAGAGGGGACGAGGCGGCGGCTAGAGGGGACGAGGCGGTGGTGGGAGGTGGCTAGAGGGGACGAGGCGGCAGGTAGAGGAGACGAGGCGGTGGTGGGAGGTGGCTAGAGGGGACGAGGCGGCGGCTAGAGGGGACGAGGCGGTGGTGGGAGGTGGCGGCTAGAGGAGACGAGGCGGTGGGAGGTGGCTAGAGGGGACGAGGCGGTGCTGGGAGGTGGCTAGAGGGGACGAGGCGGTGGGAGGTGGCTAGAGGGGACGAGGCGGTGGGAGGTGGCTAGAGGGGACGAGGCGGTGGTGGGAGGTGGCTAGAGGGGACGAGGCGGTGGTGGGAGGTGGCTAGAGGGGACGAGGCGGTGGTGGGAGGTGGCTAGAGGGGACGAGGCGGTGGTGGGAGGTGGCTAGAGGAGACGAGGCGGCGGCTAGAGGAGACGAGGCGGTGGGAGGTGGCTAGAGGAGACGAGGCGGTGGGAGGTGGCTAGCGGAGACGAGGCGGCGGCTAGCGGAGACGAGGCGGCGGCTAGAGGAGACGGGGAGGCGGCTAGAGGAGACGGGGAGGCGGCTAGAGGAGACGGGGAGGCGGCTAGAGGAGACGGGGAGGCGGCTAGAGGAGACGGGGAGGTGGCTAGAGGAGACGGGGAGGCGGCTAGAGGAGACGGGGAGGCGGCTAGAGGAGACGGGGAGGTGGCTAGAGGAGACGGGGAGGTGGCTAGAGGAGACGGGGAGGTGGCTAGAGGAGACGGGGAGGTGGCTAGAGGAGACGGGGAGGTGGCTAGAGGAGACGGGGAGGTGGCTAGAGGAGACGGGGAGGTGGCTAGAGGAGACGGGGAGGTGCTGGGAGGTGGCTAGAGGAGACGAGGCGGTGCTGGGAGGTGGCTAGAGGAGACGAGGCGGTGCTGGGAGGTGGCTAGAGGAGACGAGGAGGTGGTGGGAGGTGGCTAGAGGAGACGAGGAGGTGGTGGGAGGTGGCTAGAGGAGACGAGGAGGTGGTGGGAGGTGGCTAGAGGAGACGAGGAGGTGGTGGGAGGTGGCTAGAGGAGACGAGGAGGTGGTGGGAGGTGGCTAGAGGAGACGAGGAGGTGGTGGGAGGTGGCTAGAGGAGACTAGGTGGTGGCTAGAGGAGACGAGGCGGTGGGAGGTGGCTAGAGGAGACAAGGCAGTGGGAGGTGGCTAGAGGAGACGAGGAGGTGGCTAGAGGAGACGAGGAGGTGGTGGGAGGTGGCTAGAGGAGACGAGGTGGTGGGAGGTCCAGACGACACAAACAAACATCTGAATGAAAATAACATTTGGTATCTATGGTGTCTAGCATCTCCATATTCCGAAGTTCACAGACCATGAAACGCGCCCCCCCCCCCCCACAAAACAAACCACTCCAGGCAGCGTTCCGTCAGCTAGCTGCCGCGCAGCGAACGTCCGTCAGCTAGCTGCCGCGCCGCTAACGTCCGTCAGCTAGCTGCCGCGCCGCTAACGTCCGTCAGCTAGCTGCCGCGCCGCTAACGTCCGTCAGCTAGCTGCCGCGCCGCTAACGTCCGTCAGCTAGCTGCCGCGCCGCTAACGTCCGTCAGCTAGCTGCCGCGCCGCTAACGTCCGTCAGCTAGCTGCCGCGCCGCTAACGTCCGTCAGCTAGGTCTCAAATCTCTCAGCTTTAACTCTAGGCCTGTAGTTTCAGTGGAAAATAATAGACTCTGAAACACAACTGTCAGTCTGTTTCTGTCTGTCTGTCTGTTTGACTGTCTGTTTCTGTCTGTCTGTCTGTTTGACTGTCTGTTTCTGTCTGTTTGTTTGACTGTCTGTTTCTGTCTGTCTGTTTCTGTCTGTCTGTTTCTGTCTGTCTGTCTCTGTCTCTGTCTGTCTGCGTCTCTGTCTGTCTGTCTGTCTGCGTCTCTGTCTGTCTGTCTGTCTGCATCTCTGTCTGTCTGTCTGCGTCTCTGTCTGTCTGTCTGTCTGCGTCTCTGTCTGTCTGTCTGTCTGCGTCTCTGTCTGTCTGTCTGTCTGCGTCTCTGTCTGTCTGTCTGTCTGCGTCTCTGTCTGTCTGTCTGTCTGCGTCTCTGTCTGTCTGTCTGTCTGCGTCTCTGTCTGTCTGTCTGTCTGCGTCTCTGTCTGTCTGTCTGTCTGCGTCTATCTGTCTGTCTGTGTCTGTCCCAGAGATCCAGAGAGAGATTACACGCTGCCCCAGTGCTAGCTTGCCTTAGCCAGTAGCTTCTAGCATGCCTTCTATTTTATTACACAAGGGGCACGGAGCTCTAACTAGCTTCCCCCATCCACCCCCACCCTTCGTGCAAACATTCACGGCTGTTAGAGCTGTGACGTGTTCCTCCCGCTCTTCTCTTCTTCAGGGTTCAGGTTTCTCACTATTTGTTCCTCTTAATTGTTTACTGTGTAGCCAGCAGCTGGCTCCACAGGAAGTCAGGAGCAGGGAGTGACGTAGGTAGGTTACACCAGGAGAGAAGAAGAGCCTCAGCCTGCGTGTGTGTGTGGTAGGTAAGTTACACCGGGAGTGGAAGAACCTCAGCCTGCCTCACTGTGTGTGTGTGTGTGTGTGTGTCTCTCTCTCGTAGGAACCTCCCGTCTTGATCACACCAACAGCATCATCTGGATATGTAACAACAGTTCCACATTCACCTGCTACCATTTCTGTCAAGCCGTCTACAGAGTCAACAGTTTGACTCGATCTACGTTCCATAAACCCAACGTACGCGACACCACAAAGAACACTGCCTCTTGCATACTGCAAGGCGAACGCAGCGTTCTGACGGTGTCCCAACATGCAACGACGAGGTCGGTGTGATGGAGGAGTCGGCACGGGGAACAGTATCCAGAAACAGCCGTTAGCCGTGGCGACAGTCAGCCCGGAACTAATGCAGGAGATATATATATATATATAGATACTCCTAATATTGATCGATATTCCATATATATTTTACAACGTGTCATTTCATTGGCCTGCGCTACGGTTAGTTTAAATTCCAGACCAGACTGATCTTGGTTTGTCAGAGCAGACTCATTTAGGTCACGTGTGTGGTATTAAAATAAGATTCCTCTGACGTCACTTACCAAGTAAATGGTTTGGGGGAACCCAGCTAACAAAATGTTCCCCATGAGTGGAAATCCTAAAAAACCTCCTCTGCTCAACTGTATCCTGTGGCACATTAACACGGCTTTATTATGAAAGAGGGACTTTTTCTTGGACAGTAAATTTACCACGTATCCAATCGCATCTTGGTGTAGGGATCTGTTTACAGTAAATGATGGTGTAGCGGGGGGAGGGAGGAGGGGGGGGGTTTACTTCTTAATCCGGCACAGAATGTTAGCCAGCCAGTGACAACCAGGAACTAATGCAGCCTCCAGTAACTAGCCAGCGACAGCCAGGAACTAATGCAGCCTCCAGTAGCTAGCCAGCCAGTAACAGCCAGGAACTAATGCAGCCTCCAGTAGCTAGCCAGCCAGCGACAGCCAGGAACTAATGCAGCCTCTAGTAGCTAGCCAGCCAGTAACAACCAGGAACTAATGCAGCCTCCAGTAACTAGCCAGCGACAACCAGGAACTAATGCAGCCTCCAGTAACTAGTCAGCCAGTAACAGCCAGGAACTAATGCAGCCTCCAGTAGCTAGCCAGCCAGCGACAGCCAGGAACTAATGCAGCCTCCAGTAGCTAGCCAGCCAGTAACAACCAGGAACTAATGCAGCCTCCAGTAACTAGCCAGCCAGTAACAGCCAGGAACTAATGCAGCCTCCAGTAACTAGCCAGCGACAGCCAGGAACTAATGCAGCCTCCAGTAACTAGCCAGCCAGTAACAACCAGGAACTAATGCAGCCTCCAGTAACAACCAGGAACTAATGCAGCCTCCAGTAACTAGCCAGCCAGTAACAACCAGGAACTAATGCAGCCTCCAGTAGCTAGTCAGCCAGTAACAGGCATTCTCCATTCAGCCAGGCAGCATCCAGGAAGTCAGAAACTCATATAGCCTCTAGCTAGCCCACCTAATGGTGATGCTGCTTATAATGATGCTGAAAAACTCACTTGCGCAAACAAAGCTAATTTAGAGCTATTTATTATAAGGCACCCTCTGAGCTCCCACTTGCAGGTGGATGGATGGATCCCCGTGATGGGAATGAGTGAGGACAAAAATAAAATGTGCTCTTCCTAGAACTGTTTCCATATGGGTAATTCACGTAGATAAATTGCTAGGTTGCCAGAGGGAAAGCGTAGGTTTAAACATCAGGGGAAATGCACAAGCACACTGGTGTGCCAGTGTCTCACAGTAGATTCCATCTGCTTACTGTGTTAATTAGCATCCCTCGTAGCATGTTCACTAAACCTCTCCAATTCAAGCCAGCACTGTTGGTTACCTCTCCAATTCCATCCAGCACTGTTGGTTACCTCTCCAATTCAAGCTTCGGGGTTTATGAAAGTTCTGCTGCTGTCGACATACAAACAAACAAAACAAACCCAGTTCTCCAAACACTCAAGAGTTTGATTAGTCACACAGACAACAGCTCTCCTGTCTCGACTTACACCTTCACTGCTTGGGAGGATCGATTGAATCTTTGAATCAGAGCTGCTGCCTCTCCGCAACTGTGAAGTGGACTAGTAGAGTAGAGCAGTGTTTTTCCCATGCTGGCTTACTGCCATGATAGAATATAAAAACATGTTTTATTTTTTACATTTATACAAACCTGGCTACCTTATTAACCTGGTTGTTTAACCTGGCTACCTTGTTTAACCTGGTTGTTTAACCTGGCTACCTTGTTTAACCTGGCTACCTTGTTTAACCTGGCTACCTTGTTTAACCTGGTTGTTTAACCTGGCTACCTTGTTTAACCTGGTTGTTTAACCTGGCTACCTTGTTTAACCTGGTTATTTAACCTGGCTACCTTGTTTAACCTGGTTATTTAACCTGGCTACCTTGTTTAACCTGGTTATTTAACCTGGCTACCTTGTTTAACCTGGTTATTTAACCTGGCTACCTTGTTTAACCTGGTTATTTAACCTGGCTACCTTGTTTAACCTGGTTATTTAACCTGGCTACCTTGTTTAACCTGGTTATTTAACCTGGCTACCTTGTTTAACCTGGTTATTTAACCTGGCTACCTTGTTTAACCTGGTTATTTAACCTGGCTACCTTGTTTAACCTGGTTATTTAACCTGGCTACCTTGTTTAACCTGGTTATTTAACCTGGCTACCTTGTTTAACCTGGTTATTTAACCTGGCTACCTTGTTTAACCTGGTTATTTAACCTGGCTACCTTGTTTAACCTGGTTATTTAACCTGGCTGTTTAACCTGGTTATTTAACCTGGCTGTTTAACCTGGTTATTTAACCTGGCTACCTTGTTTAACATGGCTACCTTGTAAACCTGGCTACCTTGTTAAACCTGGTTGTTTAACCTGGTTATTTAACCTGGCTACCCTGTTTATTTAACCTGGTTATTTAACCTGGCTACCCTGGTTATTTAACCTGGTTATTTAACCTGGCTACCCTGTTTATTTAACCTGGTTATTTAACCTGGCTACCCTGTTTATTTAACCTGGTTATTTAACCTGGCTACCCTGTTTAACCTGGTTATTTAACCTGGTTATTTAACCTGGCTACCCTGTTTATTTAACCTGGTTATTTAACCTGGCTACCCTGTTTAACCTGGTTATTTAACCTGGTTATTTAACCTGGCTACCCTGTGTAACCTGGTTATTTAACCTGGCTACCCTGTTTAACCTGGTTATTTAACCTGGCTACCCTGTTTAACCTGGTTATTTAACCTGGCTACCCTGTTTAACCTGGTTATTTAACCTGGCTACCCTGTTTAACCTGGTTATTTAACCTGGCTACCCTGTTTAACCTGGTTATTTAACCTGGCTACCTTGTTTAACCTGGCAATTTACCTGGCTACCTTGTTTAACCTGGTTGTTTAACCTGGTTATTTAACATGGCTACCTTGTTTAACCTGGATATTTAACCTGGCTACCCTGTTTAACCTGGCTATTTAACCTGGCTACCCTGTTTAACCTGGTTATTTAACCTGGCTACCCTGTTTAACCTGGCAATTTAACCTGGCTACCCTGTTTAACCTGGCTATTTAACCTGGCTACCCTGTTTAACCTGGTTATTTAACCTGGCTACCCTGTTTAACCTGGTTATTTAACCTGGCTACCCTGTTTAACCTGGTTATTTAACCTGGCTACCCTGTTTAACCTGGTTATTTAACATGGCTACCCTGTTTAACCTGGTTATTTAACCTGGCTACCTTGTTTAACCTGCCAATTTACCTGGCTACCTTGTTTAACCTGGTTGTTTAACCTGGTTATTTAACCTGGCTACCCTGATTATTTAACATGGCTACCGTGTGATTAAAATACTTGTTTCAAGAGAGACCTGGATAGAAGAGAAAAAGCCTCAGTTTGACTGGACATAAGGTTAAGGATTAAGTCTTGGCCGTCAGTGAGTAGACGGCCAGCGTAATAACTGAAACACAGAAAGCACCTGACGAGTCACAATACAGCTTTCTTTATACCACTGATCCAACTCCTCTTTCACACACACACCTTTCACAACGCAACTCACAATGACAAATATGTAGGACAGAGTCAATGGAGGGAAGGATAGCTAACTGGGGGCTATTTAGCCTGCTGCCTGTGTGCCTGACAGGAAAGCCTGGGATTCTACTCTTCTATAAGATGTTAGGTTCCATCCACCCACTGGAGAGACAGCATTGCTATGGAAACATTGCCTCGGTTTTCACAGAGAGCGAGCGAGAGAAAGAGAGAGAAAGTGCGAGAACGGAGAAAAAAGGTGAAGTGATTAAAATGATGTGTGGGAAGAGCAGGGGAGGAGTGGAGGAGGACTGAGTGGAGGAGGACTGAGTGGAGGAGTGGAGGAAGACTGAGTGGAGGAGTGGAGGAGGACTGAGTGGAGGAGGACTGAGTGGAGGAGGACTGAGTGGAGGAGGACTGAGTGGAGGACGACTGAGTGGAGGAGGACGACTGAGTGGAGGATGACGACTGAGTGGAGGAGGACGACTGAGTGGAGGAGGACGACAGTGGAGGAGGACGACTGAGTGGAGGAGGACGACTGAGTGGAGGACGACGACTGAGTGGAGGACGACTGAGTGGAGGACGACTGAGTGGAGGACGACTGAGTGGAGGACGACTGAGTGGAGGACGACTGAGTGGAGGACTGGAGGAGGGGAGTGGAGGAGGACTGAGTGGAGGAGGACTGAGTGGAGGAGGACTGAGTGGAGGACTGGAGGAGGGGAGTGGAAGACTGGAGGAGGGGAGTGGAGGAGGGGAGTGGAGGGGGGACGGAGTGGAGGAGGGACGGAGTGAAGGAGGGGAGGAGTGGAGGAGGACTGAGTGGAGGAGGACTGAGTGGAGGAGGACTGAGTGGAGGACTGGAGGAGGGACGGAGTGGAGGAGGGGAGGAGTGGAGGAAAGTGGAGGAGGGGAGGGGAGTGGAGGAGGGACGGAGTGGAGGAGGGTTGAGAGGAGGGGCGGAGTGGAGAGGAGGAGGGGCGGAGTGGAGGGGCAGAGTGGAGAGGATGAGGGGCGGAGTGGAGGGGAGGAGTGGAGGAGGTGGGACAGTGGGGACCAGTGGAGGAGAGGAGGAGAGGCGGAGGAGGGGAGTGGAGGAGGGGCAGTGGGGAGGGGTTGCGGTGAGAAGGTGGGGCAGTCGGGAGGAGTAGGAGGAGTTCGCGTCCGACCTGGATGACATGGTGAGGAGTGTGTCCCGGAGAGCCCAGGCTCCCCTCTGTTTCACGGACAGATCAGTCCTGGCTATGACAACACTAGGGCATCAGAACTATTATTTTCAGATATTTATTTTTTTTAAAAGGGGAGCCATTTGGAAAGCACATTCAATCTGCCTGGGTCTCTCTCACCCCCTGACAGACAAAAAAACAAAACCCTTTCCAGAAGGCTGGTATAAAAACAGAAGCTGCAGCTGCCAACAGGATGATAAAGCAAATCCGTAAAAAGACTAAGAGCTGTGTAGAAAACATAATTTTCTACAGTCAGAGAGCGCGTAGGGGGAAGTCTGGGCCTGCTGCCCATCTGGGACCATCTTCCCCATTTAGTGTTCTGGGTGTTATTTACAGCAGACAAAAACAGCTGGCCACCTGGAGTATTTGTGAAGTATTGATAAACAACAGGGACCAGGTTCAGAGGAGAGGAGACTTCAAATGAATGGAAACAGTAGCTAGTCATCTCTAAAAGAATATGATATCTTTTCAGGACAGGTAATGGTAATGACTAGAGGACAACACCACCACTACTCTACACTAATGGGTGAAAAGCCAGCAACCTGCCTAGTGATGAGAACTGACCAGGTCAACGTCAGCAACCTCCCCAATGATGAGAACTGACCAGGTCAACGTCAGCAACCTGCCTAGTGATGAGAACTGACCAGGTCAACGTCAGCAACCTCCCCAATGATGAGAACTGACCAGGTCAACGCCAGCAACCTGCCTAGTGATGAGAACTGACCAGGTCAACGTCAGCAACCTGCCTAGTGATGAGAACTGACCAGGTCAACGTCAGCAACCTCCCCAATGATGAGAACTGACCAGGTCAACGCCAGCAACCTGCCTAGTGATGAGAACTGACCAGGTCAACGTCAGCAACCTGCCTAGTGATGAGAACTGACCAGGTCAACGTCAGCAACCTGCCTAGTGATGAGAACTGACCAGGTCAACGTCAGCAACCTGCCTAGTGATGAGAACTGACCAGGTCAACGCCAGCAACCTGCCTAGTGATGAGAACTGACCAGGTCAAAGCCAGCAACCTGCCTAGTGATGAGAACTGACCAGGTCAACGCCAGCAACCTGCCTAGTGATGAGAACTGACCAGGTCAACCCCAGCAACCTGCCCAATGATGAGCTTCCACAATTTTGTTTAATCTGTCAATTGTGTATCTTTGTTCCTGGGAGATACCAAGACAAGACGAAGAAGAACCCAGAGACAGACTGTGGTGGCTAGTAGTGTCTGCCTCGAGGCGAACAGCCAGTAAAGGTCAGAGACAGACTGTGGTGGCTAGTAGTGTCTGCCTCGAGGCGAACAGCCAGTAAAGGTCAGTGGCAGAGTGGTCAGCAACCATTGCCACAGATCCTCCTCGCTGTCAGCTCAGCCTGCATCAGGGCCAGACCACTCCACACTAGCGGCTACATTGTGCCGTCAAGACCAGACCAGGTACACACACACACACTGCATCGCTCTGTCAGGAGGTCCAGAGCCCTCCTCCCCGCCACATCTTCCTGTATAAAGGAGCTTCCCTTCCCTACTCCTCCCCTTCCACATTTACCGTATATAGGGCCTCCCCTCTTCTCCTCCCACATATAGGACAGCCCCTTCCTTCTCCCCTCCTATATAGGATCTCCCCTTCCTTCTCCCCTCCTATATAGGATCTCCCCTTCCTTCTCCCCTCCTATATAGGACCTCCCCTTCCTTCTCTTCCCAGATACACACCTCCCCTACCTTCTCCTCCCAGATATAGGACCTCCCCTTCCTTCTCCTCCCAGATATAGGACCTCCCCTTCCTTCTCCTCCCAGATATAGGACCTCCCGTTCCTTCTCCTCCCAGATATAGGACCTCCCCTTCCTTCTCCTCCCACATATAGGATCTCCCTTTCCTTCTCCCCTCCTATATAGGACCTCCCCTACCTTCTCCTCCCAGATATAGGACCTCCCCTTCCTTCTCCTCCCAGATATAGGACCTCCCCTTCCTTCTCCTCCCAGATATAGGATCTCCCCTTCCTTCCCCCCCCTCCCATATAGGACCTCCACCTCCTTCTCCTCCCAGATATAGGACCTCCCCTTCCTTCTCCTCCCACATATAGGACCTCCCCTTCCTTCTCCTCCCACATATAGGACCTCCCCTTCCTTCTCCTCCCACATATAGGACCTCCCCTTCCTTCTCCTCCCACATATAGGACCTCCCCTTCCTTCTCCTCCCACATATAGGACCTCCCCTTCCTTCTCCTCCCACATATAGGACCTCCCCTTCCTTCTCCTCCCACATATAGGACCTCCACTTCCTTCTCCTGACTTATCAAGATGGTCGGAGTAAAGGGACTACAGATGACTTATCAAGCTGGTCAAAGTGAAGAGACGACAGAGCTAATCTTGTTGAGCTGGTCAAAGTGAAGAGACGACAGAGCTAACCTTGTTGTGCTGGCCAGAGTGAAGAGACGACAGAGCTAATCTTGTTGAGCTGGCCAGAGTGAAGAGACTACAGATGACGTATCAAGCTGGTCAGAGTGAAGAGACGACAGAGCTAATCTTGTTGAGCGTGCATCATTACTGTATTATACGGACTGGAATTATGCACCTTGTTTCAAACCATGAACCTGGGAGAGAACGTGATGCTGGTGCAGGACACGCAGCCTACAAAGTTCATTATAGACTAGCCAATTAGATTTTGAAATATTATAGGGCCCGTTTAACATTTGCATAATTAGTAGGCTGACTCATTGCTTCATCCTTTCTTCTCTTTCAACAGTCAACTGAAATCTTTTGTTGTCCTGATCTTCATCATTGTCATGACATTGCTTGAACAATATAGGACTAGAATAAAAAGATGGAGATGGCATTCTAGTCTCTTCATGAAGATTGAATGGCTAAAGGGTCTGAACAAATATCGCCATCCTGCGTTCTCTTCTTTCAGGGTCCCCCGGCTGTGGCCATGAGTTCTATTGACTGGCTTATTTAGCATTCAACAAACAAGAGCTTCCCTCTTCCAATAGTCTATTAGTGTAAGAAATGCTGAAAAAGAAGTAGCTTCCAGCAAGCTATTCTAGTCTAGCTTCTCCAAGAGCAAAAACACATTTAGATTTGAGAGAGGCCAACGGTGCGTATTGTGCAAGAGACGGACAAAAAAACATTATACGCTTACGCATAGCCTATCATTCATTAGCTACATACCAAGGCTAATAACTGCACTGAATTTATCATTTAAAAAAAAATATATAGATATATATAAGATGACCCCTGAAAGCCAGATGGAGATATGTAAATTACACACACACACACACACACACACACACACACACACACACACACACACACGTAGTCTTTATATTACTGTATCATAGCGACCACTATGGAAATAATTCTGATTTTATTGTGCAATATAACTTTAAAAGTAATATGTGTGTTGTCATGACGTTGGCCTGAGGGTAGGTTTATGACAGTCATAAATACTCTCTTCCCCCCTTTTTCCTCTCTCTACCCTACTAAGGTTACTTTTGCAAACCCTTTTGGTTAACATAGAGATTCTGGGAACATCAGAAGGTGGGGGGAAATGAACTATATTCTGGTAATCCGACCAATGGAACATATGCGGTGGTACTTAATGAATATGATGTCAGTTCGCTTGTCATCTGAGACATTCTCATCAATGATAAGATGACATAAACTCTACAGTGGAAAGTCTACACATCAGAGTTATCGGATTCACATGGAATTGTTGTTCAATTTAAATGTTTGAATATAAAATTATTCGTGATGGGATGAAATGTGAATTTAGATTCTAAAATGTGAGATGTGGGTTTTCATAAATTAGGGCTGCTCACTCAGTGGCCCGCCCACGTGAAGAGACAGAGGCTGTAAAACTTTTCAAACACACCCTCCTCTTCCTTCATATATAAGCTCGACTACAACATAAATTCCTGTTCCGCGGATGTGAGGATGACGATCCCATGTCAGAAAGGTTCCGAAAAAAACTACAGAACGAAGCCAACATCAGCATGAGCTTTGGTTGCGAATGGTGTGAACTTTGAACTCTTATTCACGACAGAAGTGATACCTCCTAGCCGTTGAGTTAGTGACAGCAGCTGCAAACGCAGGTTAGGAAAGGAACAGACAGAGTATCCCATCTACCACACTATTACTAGTACTAACAATCACTATTACCAGTACTAACGATCACTATTACCAGTACTAACGATAACTAGTAGTACTAACAATTATAAAGACTAGCACTCACTTAAAGGTTAAATAAATGTGTACAAATCAAATTACTACTAATACTATTAATCAATCGTTAATTACTTGTAGTAGTACTAATTACCATTATTACAAGAACTAATGATCACTACTAGTACTAACGATCACTATCACTAGTACTAACAGTCACCATCGCCAGTACTACCGGACACTATCACCAGTACTACCGGTCACTATCACTAGTACTACCGGTCACGATCACTAGTACTACCGGTCACAATCACTAGTACTACCGGTCACTATCACTAGTACTACCGGTCACAATCACTAGTACTACCGGTCACTATCACTAGTACTACCGGTCACAATCACTAGTACTACCGGTCACAATCACTAGTACTACCGGTCACAATCACTAGTACTACCGGTCACAATCACTAGTACTACCGGTCACAATCACTAGTACTACCGGTCACAATCACTAGTACTACCGGTCACTATTACCAGTACTAACAATCACTATCACTAGTACTAACGGTCACTAGTACTAACGGTCACTAGTACTAACAGTCACTAGTACTAACAGTCACTAGTACTAACAGTCACTAGTACTAACAGTCACTAGTACTAACAGTCACTAGTACTAACAGTCACCATCACTAGTACTAACAGTCACTAACGGTCATTAGTACTAACGGTCACCATCACTAGTACTAACGGTCACTAATACTAACAGTCACTAGTACTAACAGTCACCATCACTAGTACTAACAGTCACTAGTACTAACGGTCACTAGTACTAACAGTCACTAGTACTAACGGTCACTAGTACTAACGGTCACTAGTACTAACGGTCACTAGTACTAACGGTCACTAGTACTAACGGTCACTAGTACTAACGGTCACCATCACTAGTACTAACGGTCACTAATACTAACAGTCACTAGTACTAACAGTCACTAGTACTAACAGTCACTAGTACTAACAGTCACTAGTACTAACAGTCACCATCACTAGTACTAACGGTCACCATCACTAGTACTAACAGTCACTAGTACTAACGGTCATTAGTACTAACGGTCACCATCACTAGTACTAACGGTCACTAATACTAACAGTCACTAGTACTAACAGTCACCATCACTAGTACTAACAGTCACTAGTACTAACGGTCACCATCACTAGTACTAACGGTCACTAGTACTAACAGTCACTAGTACTAACGGTCACTAGTACTAACGGTCACTAGTACTAACGGTCACTAGTACTAACGGTCACTAGTACTAACGGTCACTAGTACTAACAGTCACTAGTACTAACAGTCACTAGTACTAACAGTCACTAGTACTAACAGTCACCAGTACTAACAGTCACCATCACTAGTACTAACAGTCACTAGTACTAACAGTCACCATCACTAGTACAAACGGTCACTAGTACTAACAGTCACTAGTACTAACAGTCACTAGTACTAACAGTCACTAGTACTAACAGTCACTAGTACTAACAGTCACTAGTACTAACAGTCACTAGTACTAACGGTCAATATTACTAATGATCAATATTACTAACGATCACCAATACTAACGATCAGTAATACTGTACTAACGGTCACTATTATAGTACTAAGAATCACTAATACTAACTATCACTAATACTAACTATCACTAATACTAACTATCACTAATACTAACTATCACTAATACTGTACTAACAGTCCCTATTATAGTACTAACGATCACTATAACTAACGATCACTAATACTAACGATCACTAATACTGTACTAACGGTCACTATTATAGTACTAACAATCACTAATACTAACTATCACTAATACTAACTATCACTAATACTGTACTAACAGTCCCTATTATAGAACTAACGATCACTACAACCAATGATCACTAATACTGTACAAACGGTCACTATTATAGTACTAACGATCACTAATACTGTACTAACAGTCACTATTATAGTACTAACGATCACTAATACTGTACTAACAGTCACTATTATAGTACTAACGATCAATATTACTAACGATCACTATAACTAACGATCACTAATACTGTACTAAGTCACTATTATAGTACTAACGATCACTATAACTAACGCTGCAGAAAGATGAGGTTTATGAAAGCTTTTAGGAAGACATGACTGTGGTATTATACCTACAGCTCCAGTGTCAGAAGAGGCTTAACACAGCCAAGTAGGTTTAGTTCCCTAAACAAGCCCAGACAGTAAACATAGGTACAAGATTTACAACCTCAAGAGTTCACAGAGGAACAAATCCTAACTCCAGTTAAAACCATCCACTCTATCACAGTAACAGGTGGGGTCCAGTATTCAGGGCCTATACATTATAGAATGTGACAGTACCTGCTGGGGTCCAGTATTCAGGGCCTATACATTATAGAATGTGACAGTACCTGCTGGGGTCCAGTATTCAGGGCCTATACATTATAGAATGTGACAGTACCTGCTGGGGTCCAGTATACAGGGCCTATACATTATAGAATGTGACAGTACCTGCTGGGGTCCTGTATTCAGGGCCTATACATTATAGAATGTGACAGTACCTGCTGGGGTCCTGTATTCAGGGCCTATACATTATAGAATGTGACAGTACCTGCTGGGGTCCTGTATTCAGGGCCTATACATTATAGAATGTGACAGTACCTGCTGGGGTCCAGTATTCAGGGCCTATACATTATAGAATGTGACAGTACCTGCTGGGGTCCAGTATTCAGGGTCTATACATTATAGAATGTGACAGTACCTGCTGGGGTCCAGTATTCAGGGCCTATACATTATAGAATGTGACAGTACCTGCTGGGGTCCAGTATTCAGGGCCTATACATTATAGAATGTGACAGTACCTGCTGGGGTCCTGTATTCAGGGTCTATACATTATAGAATGTGACAGTACCTGCCGGGGTCCTGTATTCAGGGCCTATACATTATAGAATGTGACAGTACCTGCCGGGGTCCAGTATTCAGGGCCTATACATTATAGAATGTGACAGTACCTGCTGGGGTCCAGTATTCAGGGCCTATACATTATAGAATGTGACAGTACCTGCTGGGGTCCAGTATTCAGGGCCTATACATTATAGAATGTGACAGTACCTGCTGGGGTCCAGTATTCAGGGTCTATACATTATAGAATGTGACAGTACCTGCTGGGGTCCAGTATTCAGGGCCTATACATTATAGAATGTGACAGTACCTGCTGGGGTCCTGTATTCAGGGTCTATACATTATAGAATGTGACAGTACCTGCCGGGGTCCTGTATTCAGGGCCTATACATTATAGAATGTGACAGTACCTGCTGGGGTCCAGTATTCAGGGCCTATACATTCTAGAATGTGACAGTACCTGCTGGGGTCCTGTATTCAGGGTCTATACATTATAGAATGTGACAGTACCTGCCGGGGTCCTGTATTCAGGGCCTATACATTCTAGAATGTGACAGTACCTGCCGGGGTCCTGTATTCAGGGTCTATACATTATAGAATGTGACAGTACCTGCCGGGGTCCTGTATTCAGGGCCTATACATTATAGAATGTGACAGTACCTGCTGGGGTCCAGTATTCAGGGCCTATACATTATAGAATGTGACAGTACCTGCTGGGGTCCAGTATTCAGGGCCTATACATTATAGAATGTGACAGTACCTGCTGGGGTCCAGTATTCAGGGTCTATACATTATAGAATGTGACAGTACCTGCTGGGGTCCAGTATTCAGGGCCTATACATTCTAGAATGTGACAGTACCTGCTGGGGTCCTGTATTCAGGGCCTATACATTATAGAATGTGACAGTACCTGCTGGGGTCCAGTATTCAGGGTCTATACATTATAGAATGTGACAGTACCTGCTGGGGTCCAGTATTCAGGGCCTATACATTCTAGAATGTGACAGTACCTGCTGGGGTCCTGTATTCAGGGCCTATACATTCTAGAATGTGACAGTACCTGCTGGGGTCCTGTATTCAGGGTCTATACATTATAGAATGTGACAGTACCTGCCGGGGTCCTGTATTCAGGGCCTATACATTATAGAATGTGACAGTACCTGCTGGGGTCCAGTATTCAGGGCCTATACATTATAGAATGTGACAGTACCTGCTGGGGTCCAGTATTCAGGGCCTATACATTATAGAATGTGACAGTACCTGCTGGGGTCCCTCTCCGTTGACCATGGCAGGGGGAGGCGAGGCGAGGAGCGGGAGGTCGGGGCTGAGTATCTGGCCGGACTCCAGTGGGGGGGTGTGGTCTGCCATGACTCCCTCATTCACAACACCGACCAGGCACTCCAAGTTCCTGGAACACAACAATGGCATGAACGGACGGCATGGATGGGCATGGATATATATATATATATTTATTTATTTACCTTTCTTTAACTAGGCAAGTCAGTTAAAGAACAAATTCTTATTTTCAATGACGGCCTAGGAACAGTGGGTTAACTGCCTGTTCAGGGGCAGAACGACAGATTTGTACCTTGTCAGCTCGGGGATTTGAACTTGCAACCTTCCGGTTACTAGTCCAACGCTAGAACACTACCGCTATGCATGTCCTTCGACAGTCGGCGCTCTTTACATTTTTTTTTTTAAAATAAGGCTTTTAATGCTACGAGAAACAGCACATTAAAGTTCCCCCCGAAAGCAAAATAAAAAGAATGGAACAGCAATCAATACAATGCCATGGATACACATTCAGAAAGATGTTCCAGCTGTGTAACAAATGGCACCCTATCCCCTACATAGGACCCTGGTCTACAGTAGTACACTTTATGGTAGGAAAGACCCCAATTAGTCGACTGTTTTAGTTGATAAGCTGTTGGTCGACCAAGATTTTAGTCGAGCAGTAGCGCACACACACACACACATGCGCGCCCAGCTCAGTGAACAACTCCATTGCGGAGGCCTAGACTAAAACCAAATTGACGCTTGATTCTAAAATGTGGTCGGAAGCTCCATATGAAGGGTATGACACAATCGCAGAGCTTCCGGAGTCATGCGGAGGCCAAATCGAGCTAGGCGCCATGTGCCTACCTAAACGGTGTAACAATGCGATGGCCTCTGTATAGCTCCGCAATGACAAGATCGGTTGACGGTAGGCGGGGGTGGATAAACACAAACTCACTTCCTAAAAAAAAAAAATTCACAACAGCTCTGCGTTGCTCTGCGAAGCGCAAGAAGTGTGAATATGCCCTGAATTCTGCGGAGGCCGTATCACCGTAAAATGCTGCATGTGGCAAACGCAGAAGTCGAATTGACCATGCAGCAACCAGATGCACAATGCACTTCCTCTCTCCAGAATGTTCTCTCTTTCCTGCCAATTTGTGCACATTCATTGTTTCATAACTTCATTGTGTGAATCGTTTGTGTTTGATTGTTAGTGTCTATCAATTCCCCATACTGGTGAACATGTAGTACATTTAGCCTTCTCATCTACAATGTTCGTTACTTTGGTTAAGGTCACTTATTTTAATGCATTCCATATTACTATTCCGGTCTTACGTCCTCATTGTCAGAGTGGACACATTGTTTGCAGAGTGCACAGCCTATGCTGCTACACTAGTGGAAAAACAAGTTCATTTAATTCCATTTGTGAGTTTTGTCAATTAAATGTAGTCATTATTTTGTGTTTGGAGTGCTCCTGTCAATGTTGAGTAAGGACACACACCTGATTACACAGAAGTAGACCTATAGGCTACCTGGCCCTGATTACACATAGAAGCAGGCCTATAGGCTACCTGGCCCTGATTACACATAGAAGCAGGCCTATAGGCTACCTGGCCCTGATTACACATAGAAGCAGGCCTATAGGCTACCTGGCCCTGATTACACATAGAAGCAGGCCTATAGGCTACCTGGCCCTGATTACACATAGAAGCAGGCCTATAGGCTACCTGGCCCTGATTACACATAGAAGCAGGCCTATAGGCTACCTGGCCCTGATTACACATAGAAGCAGGCCTATAGGCTACCTGGCCCTGATTACACATAGAAGCAGGCCTATAGGCTACCTGGCCCTGATTACACATAGAAGCAGGCCTATAGGCTACCTGGCCCTGATTACACATAGAAGCAGGCCTATAGGCTACCTGGCCCTGATTACACATAGAAGCAGGCCTATAGGCTACCTGGCCTGATTACACATAGAAGGCCTGTGCACAAATACAGGCACTTAAATGTGAACATTTGGGGATCTGACAGTATTTCTGATTGGCTTAACGCACCACCACTAATGACCTGTGGGGCTCATTGTTCCTTTATCCCAAACAAACAAACAAACGTCTGTTTTTACATCCATTGAGAATTACAATAGTTACATAAAGAGGCCCAGCCAACGAGAGCGTACAGGTTGCAGTGGTGGGTAGTATATGGGGCTTTGTTGACAAAACAGACGGCACTGTGGTAGACTACATCCAATTTTGCAGAGTAGAGTGTTGGAGGCTATTTTGTAAATGACATCGTCAAAGTCGAGGATCGGTAGGATAGTCAGTTTTACGAGGGTATGTTTGGCAGCATGAGAGAAGGATGCTTTCTTGCGAAATAGGAAGCCGATTCTAGATTTTACTTTGGATTGGAGATGCTTAATGTGAGTGTGGAAGGAGAGTTTAAAATCTAACCAGACACCTAGGTATTTGTAGATGTCCACATATTCTAAGTCAGAACCGTCCAGAGTAGTGATGCTGGACGGGCAGGCAGGTGCTGGTAGCAATCGGTTGAAGAGCATGCATTTAGTTTTACTTGCATTTAAGAGCAGTTGGAGGCCACGGAAGGAGAGTTGTATGGCATTGAAGCTCGTCTGGAGGTTAGTTAACACAGTGTCCAAAGGGCCAGAAGTATACAAAATGGTGTCGTCTGCGTAGAGGTGGATCAGAGAATCACCAGCAGCAAGAGCGACATCGTTGATGTATACAGAAGGAAAAAAAGTCGGCCCGAGAATTGAACCCTGTGGCACCCCCATAGAGACTTCCAGAGGTCCAGACAACAGACACACAGATTTGACACACTGAACTCTGTCTGAGAAGTTGTTGGTGAAACAGGCGAGGCAGTCATTTGAGAAACCAAGGCTGTTGAGTCTGCCGATAAGAATGTGGTGTTTGACAGAGTTGAAAGCCTTGGCCAGGTCGATGAATACCCAGTATTGTCTCTTATCGATGGCGGTTATGAAATCGTTTAGTACCTTGAGCGTGGCTGAGATGCACCCATGACCAGCTCGGAAAACAGATTGCAAAGCGGAGAAGGTACGGTGGGATTCGAAATGGTCGGTGATCTGTTTGTTAACTTGGCTTTCGAAGACCTTAGAAAGGCAGGGTAGGATGGATATAGGTCTGTAGCAGTTTGGGTCTAGAGTGTCTCCCCCTTTGAAGAGGGGGGTGACCGCAGCAGCTTTCCAATCTTTGGGGATTTCAGACAATACGAAAGAGGGGTTGAACAGGCTAGTGATAGGGGTTGCAACAATTTCGGCTAATAATTTTAGAAAGAGAGGGTCCAGATTGTCTAGTCCTGCTGATTTGTAGGGGTTCAGATTTTCCAGCTCTTTCAGAACATCAGCCATCTGGATTTAGGTGAAGGAGAAGTGGGGGAGGCTTGGGCAAGTTGCTGTGGGGGTGCATGGGGATGTTGACCAGGGTAGGGGAAGCCAGGTGGAAAGCATGGCCAGCCGTAGAAAAATGTTTTTTTTCTCAATTATAGTGGATGCATCTATCGGTGGTGACGGTGTTTCCTAGCCTCAGTGCAGTGGGCAGATGGGATGAGGTGCTCTTATTCTCAATGGACTTTACAATGTCCCATAACTTTTGAGTTTGTGCTACAGGATGCAACATTTTGTGCTGGTCAAGGGCAGTCGGGTCTGGAGGGCAGGTTGGTTAGGATAATATCTATGATGGTGCCCATGTTTACGGATTTGGGGTTGTACCTGGTAGGTTCATTGATAATTTGTGAGATTGAGGGCATCAAGCTTAGATTGTAGGATGGCCTGGGTGAGCATGAAAGGGAAAAATGTCATACTCTGATCAGGTGGAAAGTCATAATAAAATAGGCCTACCTAATTACTTCTGATCAGTGCTAAACTTATATACCATCTGTAAATAATCATTTTGGGTGCTTGTACTGTTTATATTTAGACACAGGAGCTCTACAACACTTTTTAACAAATATTCTGTAAGACGAACAAGAGCTCAAGCAGTAGAAAATTGTAGACGCCGTCCAGTGAGCAACTGCCGCCCAAGTCAAACACTGCTTCTTATCCATTGTGCAAATAGCCGACAGCTGTGTCTGTCCCGAGCTCACTAGCACAGTAAACTCTGAGGTCCCAAAATATTTTATACAATGTTGCAAGTTTGCTAGAGAAAGCTTCAGTTCTAACCCAACCCATCTAAATAGTTGATACAATGTTTCAAGTTCGTTGCAGACAGGCCATGAGTAGCCAATGCAATTTATAGGATTTGTAAAAATTATTATTATAATTTCTTTTTAATCACGATATTTTCTACCTGAAATTTGGCAATAGAAGTTTAGGTTTCTATCATTTTCAGATATTTTTCTAAAACAGTTGTGTCTTTATGTGCATATGAAAACCATAACTGGCACGCAGATCGGTAGAAAAGATCAATTGGCATATGCCACGTGAAGGAAAAAAAAGTGGGCTACTCCTCATGCAGCCTATTACTGGCAACTTCAGGAGAGTAATGGCAGAATCTGAGAAAGCCTGCAGGAAGAGAAAGGTTGAGTCAGGTTCATGTTTTTCCCTCTACCTCTAGATCTCTGGCTCCCTCTTGAGTCATTTGTGTCTTATTTCATCAAACAGTAAGCTTAAAGCATCAGACAAGGTCAACGCATATAGTTGATTTTATTAAAACACACAGGGTGTGTTCATGTGACTCATTTCAGGAAACTAGGCCCGCATCATCACTACTCATCATTTGAATGTAAAACATTTGATCAAAATGCGTTTTATGGCAGAAATCCCTTCTGGAACATGTGAACTTCCATGTGCCTTAAATAACACACTTGTTTACCATCTGTAAATACGAATATTACCACATCTAGGTTCCAGGAAATCTACAGGAAATCACATCTAGGTTCCGTGAGATCTACAGGAAACCACATCTAGGTTACAACAGAGTATCCTAAAATTCACTTGCTGGCTTTAGGCCCAGTTGACAATAGTGTTATCATAGCATTACAGCAGCATCAAATACTGCATTACAAAGCTATCAACAAAGTCGCAGCCGATGATAATTATTTGAATGTTTCTATATCACAATACTTCATAAATTTACAGCAGACATTACTACTATTACAAAGCTATCAACAACGTAGCAAGCAGCCTACATAGTTGTCATGAATGTTTCTACATTGAAAATAACAGTCCTTCAAATAATGTGGGGGTTGGTACTAACATAAGGAGGTCAATAACAGTGAGTAAAGGGGACATTAAAAGCTGATGACGGTTCAGTTTACGATACAATCCTCTGTCCCCTCAGTGGGCATCCACACACACACAGTGGGGCAAAACAATGATTCTTAAGCTGTCAGCGTGCTTCAGGTCGGCTGGCGCCAAGCCAAACTCGGCTAGGCAAAACTAACGTGTGTGCTCCCATACTCCCGTAAAAAAAGCCCTTCGCTCGAAAAATGAGAAAAAGAGTGACAATAGCACCGTTTGTCCATTTTGATAGACCGTAGCTAGAATTACACTTCCTTGAAATAGTCCGAATGAATCTAAGATAACTAAGACGTTTTTGCTGAGGAGATCTCAGTCGACCAACTTTACATTAACTAAAGATGTTTGGTGCAGTATTTCTCAATTTAAAAAAAAAATGCATGAAAACCAGTTGCCTCTGATTAAATGACAAACAAAGACATTATTGAAGAATCCCTACAGGTGACCAAACACCGACGAAGGGGCGTAGACTTCGGCTAACTGATCAGAGCTGGGGGCCTGAGAGAACTGACTTCTACTGTAGCAGGCCTAGAGGACAGCTCATTGGAGCTGGGGGCCTGAGAGAACTGACTTCTACTGTAGCAGGCCTAGAGGACAGCTCATTGGAGCTGGAGGCCCGAGAAAACTGACTTCTACTGTAGCAGGCCTAGAGGACAGCTCATTGGAGCTGGAGGCCCGAGAGAACTGACTTCTACTGTAGCAGGCCTAGAGGACAGCTCATTGGAGCTGGGGGCCTGAGAGAACTGACTTCTACTGTAGCAGGCCTAGAGGACAGCTCATACACTCCTCTCTCTAAGTGGGTCACACACAAGTATGTTAAGTGGCCATGTGAATACTAGCCTCCCCTTTGCTAGAGTACAAACACTTAAGGGTCCTCTCACTGACCTGCCAGCCCAGCTCCAGTCCAAGTCCCCCGTCTACCCTACACCCACGCAGTGCTATAATGCAGCCAGCGCAGCGGAGCTAACCCCAGGCAGGCAGGGTTATAGGCAATTACACTACTCACAGTCATTGCCTCCTCTCAAGATCTGACTGCAGTGGCCCAATGGCAAGAGAAAATGGCCCAGAGTACAGCACCCTGCAAAAATAAGTGGACCACTTTCTACTACTACAGAATTGAATTGGTGTCAGTGAGAGCCAGGGTGAGAAAGAAAACATTTTTTTTAAATTACTTCCATCATTTAGCAAGAAAGATGAGCAAGAGAGCGAGAGACAACAGAGGGAGAGAGAGAAGGGGCGTAGTTTGTTTTTTAACATGGGGGGGTGGGGCATTATGGAGGAGGAGTGGCAAACACCTATAGATGGAGAAGATTCGAGTCAAGGGTAAGGTCAAGGATGCCTCCAAAATGGCACCCTATTCCCTATTGGCCCTGGTTCAAAGGCACCCCACTGGCCCTGGTTCAAAGGCACCCCATTGGCCCGGGTTCAAAGGCACCCCATTGGCCCGGGTTCAAAGGCACCCCATTGGCCCGGGTTCAAAGGCACGCCATTGGCCCGGGTTCAAAGGCACGCCATTGGCCCGGGTTCAAAGGCACGCCATTGGCCCGGGTTCAAAGGCACGCCATTGGCCCGGGTTCAAAGGCACCCCATTGGCCCGGGTTAAAAGGCACCCTATTGGCCCGGGTTAAAAGGCACCCTATTGGCCCGGGTTACAAGGCACCCTATTGGCCCGGGTTAAAAGGCACCCTATTGGCCCTGGTTCAAAACAGTGCATTATATAGGGAATGGGGTGTAGACATAAGTCAAGTGCTCTAAGGAAACAGAGATTGGTCTTTACTCAGTCATGAGGTCACAAAGAGAACATCATTCTCTACAATACTTAGGAACTATGACGTTACATTACTGGTGAACATTTTAATTTCCTCAAAATGTCCGCCCCATATGAAAATGACTTTCAATATCTCAGGCAATAATTGTGCATAAAGAACTAAATCTGACAAACTGAGATCAGAGGAGTTTCGCTTGAAAATGTTTCTTACACTCAACCTCAACACAGTACCGAAACAAGCACAAATAGTTGTGATAGTTGTGTTTTTCAGTTTCGGGTGGTTATAATTAGCACAACTGCCTTCCTGAGTCTGTCCCAAAAACCAGTAGCCTACTCTCGGGCAGCTGTAATGACCACTCTTATATAGGACACCTGGACTGGAGAAATACTGTATCTGGGGCTAAATGTAGATTATCAAGAGTAGGACCGCTGATCGAAGATCAGTTATATCTTCAAGATCGTAATAAATAAGAGAGGATAACTGATCCTAGAACAGCACTCATATTCAGAGACCCTGAGCACATACAGCCCGTGGTTGTTCACTTCACTCATTTGTGAACAACTTGGACTGAACGTTTCATTTAAAATGTCTTTCACAGCAGTCATAATACTAAACATGGTGGAGGCTTGGGTTAGTTGACCTTCAGGCTTGGGTTAGTTGACCATCAGGCTTGGGTTAGTTGACCATCAGGCATGGGTTAGTTGACCATCAGGCATGGGTTAGTTGACCATCAGGCATGGGTTAGTTGACCATCAGGCTTGGGTTAGTTGACCATCAGGCTTGGGTTAGTTGACCATCAGGCTTGGGATAGTTGACCATCAGGCTTGGGTTAGTTGACCATCAGGCTTGGGTTAGTTGACCATCAGGCTTGGGTTAGTTGACCATCAGGCTTGGGTTAGTTGACCATCAGGCTTGGGTTAGTTGACCATCAGGCTTGGGTTAGTTGACCATCAGGCTTGGGTTAGTTGACCATCAGGCTTGGGTTAGTTGACCTTCAGGCTCGGGTTAGTTGACCATCAGGCTTGGGTTAGTTGACCATCAGGCTTGGGTTAGTTGACCATCAGGCTTGGGTTAGTTGACCATCAGGCTTGGGTTAGTTGACCTTCAGGCTTGGGTTAGTTGACCATCAGGCTTGGGTTAGTTGACATACACACCACAGATGTGAAGAGGGCACAACATCACACCCCCCCCCAGGAGACTGAAAGATTTGCCATGGGACCCCAGAAACTCAAACAGATCTACAGCTGCACCATCAAGAGCATCCTGAGCGGTTGCATCACTGCCTGGTATGGCAATTGCTCGGCATCTGACCGTAAGGCGCTACAGAGGGTAGTGCCTACAGCCCAGTACATCACTGGGGCTAAGCTTCCTGCCATCCAGGACCTATATACTACGCAGTGTCACACTGGTGCTACTCACTGTTTATTATCTATGCATAGTACCTTAATATAGAACAGGGCAGCACAGCTGGCCCTAAAAAAGTACACAGTGAGCTAACATTAATGGCATGCATATCAATCTCTCATGGCTCAAAGTAGTAGAAGCGAGATTGACTTAATCACTGCTTGTTTTTGTAAGAGGTGTTGACAAGCTGAATGTACCGAGCTGCCAGTTTAAAATACTTGCACACAGCTCAGACACCTATGCATACCCCACAAGACATGCCACAAGAGGCCTCTTCACAGCCCCCAAGTCCAGAACAGACTATGGGAGGTACACAGTACTACATAGAGCCATGACTACATGGAACTCTATTCCACAGTTACTACATAGAGCCATGACTACATGGAACTCTATTCCACAGTTACTACATAGAGCCATGACTACATGGAACTCTATTCCACAGTTACTACATAGAGCCATGACTACATGGAACTCTATTCCACAGTTACTACATAGAGCCATGACTACATGGAACTCTATTCCACAGTTACTACATAGAGCCATGACTACATGGAACTCTATTCCACAGTTACTACATAGAGCCATGACTACATGGAACTCTATTCCACAGTTACTACATAGAGCCATGACTACATGGAACTCTATTCCACAGTTACTACATAGAGCCATGACTACATGGAACTCTATTCCACAGTTACTACATAGAGCCATGACTACATGGAACTCTATTCCACAGTTACTACATAGAGCCATGACTACATGGAACTCTATTCCACAGTTACTACATAGAGCCATGACTACATGGAACTCTATTCCACATCAGGTAACTGATGCAGCAGTAGAATCAGATTGAATAAACAGGTAAAAATACACCTTATGGAACAACGAGGTACTGTGAAGAGACACATGCATACATTGTGATATTGTTGTATGGTGCTATTAAACATTTGGTTTTCTAGATATGTAGTGGTATAATAATGTTATATGATCTACTGTTTTACAAATGTTTGTTTTTTAAGTAATGTTTGGACCCCAGGAAGAGTAGTGGGGTTCCATAATAAATACATTAACAAATTACCTATACATAACCTGTACTAACCTGTAGCGTCGTTGTTATTTTGTTGTGTTACTAAAATAAATAAATATAAAAATATATATATAAAATCTCATACACACAAACACTTTAGTATATTTAGTAAATATTTTTTTTTAACTATTTCTTGAACTACATTGTTGGTTAAAGGGCTTGTAACTAAACATTTCCACGGGAAGGTGCATGTGATAAATACAATGTGATAATAAAAAGACTACGCAAAGAACATTGTGAAGGCTATTTCATTTTCTCTCTGTACCGAAATCGCACCGTGGACCTAAACCGCAATAGTACCGAACCATGGGTTTGGTGAACATTTACACTCCTAGTTTTAACCGGTTTTAACTTCAGTTCCACCCTACAGCATTTTTGTGACAAGACGTCTGTGGCGTCCATCTTCCGTCCACACACACAGGTGTTCAGAGAGCAGATAGCACAGGCAGTCCACTCCATCTTCCGTCTGTTTTCCGTAAACAAGGGTTGTAAAACATGGCTGTGTGGAAACCCTAAACCTTTCAAATGTGTTCCCAAAATCGTACCGCAAGCGATGCGTGTTCATGTTTAGCCTTTCGTCGAGGGTTTTAACAAAAACTCCCCGGTCAGATACATACTATCGCCAATACTTGGCTGTAAAGCAGTTAGCGTCTATGGCAAAAGCCAGCTACAGGTGTTGTAGTAGGCCGTTTAATAGCTATAATAGCTAACTAAATAGCTAAAACTTAGCTTTAAAAATGGCCTACCTACAACACATGTAGCTACTATTATTAACACGCTAATAGCGACTATTAACAAAAACAACACGCGAGAATAACATTCACACTGACGATAGCTACATTCGGATAGCTTAAAACTCATGTTTAGCTTCCTAGCATTAAACGTTACACAAGTCAAGACTGTCTCATGTAGCTAAGTTAGCTGTCTACGCTAGTTGCTAATTAGCACCAAATGTATGTCACCAAATGCTACTCACCACAGTTGTTTCCTTGCTCGGCGGCAGCAATGTGATTAATAGTGATGAAGTTAGCTAGTTACTGTAAGTAGCTATAATCGTCGAAGATAATTAGTTAGCACAGGCAAGCAGCACCTGATACTGTTGTAGTTAGCTGGACAGCTGGCTAGCTACTCTTAACCTAACATTAGCTAGCCAAGTTAACTCACGTTAAGTAAGTAGTCATTCAGATTTTGGCTATGTGACATGTTTTAAAGTGACTATTTTTATATTTTCTGTGGTTCACCCCCCCCCCTCAACCAAAAAAAATGCAAAATGAGCAGCTATTCTTGACACTTTTGTAATCGTTAACCCAGCTCAGGTCCGCACATAACGCAAACAGTCTCTCGCACTGACTCGCGGAAGAATGTACACAACTCTTCGTACGCATGCGCATCACAGACATATTCTCTGTAGCCTAAATCCAGAAATTCGTTTTTTTTAAAGCCAGGTTTGCGGTTCACTTGTGATGGATGGGAGTTTCAATGTTTCTTATCAAAAGCAATAAGTGATTCAACTGTTAGCCAATAAAGACTGGCTTGCATAGTATAATATATATATATATATATTTCATCTTTATTTAATAAAGCAGGTAGGCTAGTTGAAAACAAGTTCTCAATTACAACTGCGACCTGGCCAAGATAAAGCAAAGCAGTTCAACACATACAACAATACAGAGTTACACATGGAATAAACAAACATAGTCAATAATACAGTAGGGGGAAAAAGTATATATACAGTATGTGCAAATGAGGGAAGATAGGAGAGGTAAGCAAATAAAATAGGCCATAGTGGCAAGGTAATTACGATACAGCAATTAAACACTGGAGTGATAGATGTGCAGAAGATGAATGTGCAAGCAGAGATACTGGGGTGAAAAGGAGTAAAATAAATAAATACAGTATGGGGATGAGGTAGTTGGATGGGCTATTTACAGATGGGTTATGTACAGGTGCAATGATCTGTGAGCTGCTCTGACAGCTGGTGCTTGAAGATAGTGAGGGAGATGTGAGTCTCCAGCTTCAGTGATTTTTGCAGTTCGTTCCAGTCATTGGCAGAGAACTGTGAGGAATGGCGGCCAAAGGAGGAATTGGCTTTGGGGGTGACCAGTGAAATATACCTGCTGGGGGCGCGTGTTGCGGGTGGGTGCTGCTATGGTGACCAGTGAACTGAGATAAGGCGGGGCTTTACCTAGCAAAGACTTGTAGATGACCTGGAGCCAGTGGGTTTGGCGACGAGTATGAAGCGAGGGCCAGCCAACGAGAGCGTACAGGTCGCAGTGGTGGGTAGTATATGCGGCTTTGGTGACAAAACGGATGGCACTGTGGTAGACTGCATCCAATTTGTTGAGTAGAGTATTGGGGGCTATTTTGTAAATGACATCGCCGAAGTCGAGGATCGGTAGGATGGTCAGTTTTACGAGGGTATATTTGGCAGCATGAGTGAAGGATGCTTTGTTGCGAAATAGGAAGCAGATTCTAGATTACATTTTGGACTGGAGATGCTTAATGTGGGTCTGGAAGGAGAGTTTACAGTCTAACCAGACATCTAGGTATTTCTAGTTGTCCACATATTCTAGGTCAGAACCGGCCAGAGTAGTGATGCTGGACGGACGGGCAGGGATCGGTTGAAGAGCATGCATTTAGTTTTACTTTGCATTTAAGAGCAGTTGGAGACCACAGAAGGAGAGTTGTATGGCATTGAAGCTCGTCTGGAGGTTAGTTAGCACAGTGTCCAAAGAAGGGCCAGAAGTATACAGAATGGTGTTGTCTGCGTAAAGGTGGATCAGAGAATTACCAGCAGCAAGAGCGACATCATTGATGTTGTATACAGACGAGAGTCGACCCAAGAATTGAACCCTGTGGCACCCACATAGAGACTGCCAGAGGTCCGGACAACAGGCCCTCCGATTTGACACACTTAATTAATTAACACCCCAGCCATCCTACAATCTAAACTTGATGCCCTCAATCTCACACAAATCATCAATGAACCTACCAGGTACAACCCCAAATCCGTAAACACAGGCACCCTCATAGAAATCATCCTAACCAACTTGCCCTCCAAAGTCTTCAACCAAGCGATCACTGCCTCATTGCCTGCATCCGTAATGGGTCTGCGGTCAAACGACCACCCCTCATCACTGTTAAACGCTCCCTAAAACACATCAGCGAGCAGGCCTTTCTAATCGACCTGGCCCAGATATCCTGGAAGGATATTGACCTCATTCCATCAGTAGAAGATGCCTAGGTTATTTTTAAAAGTGCTTTCCTCACTATCTTAAATAAGCATGCCCCAGTCAAAAAATTGTAGAACCCGGAACCTGACTGCCCTTGACCAGCACAAAAACATCCTGTGGCATTCTGCATTAGCATCGAATAGCCCCCGCGATATGCAACTTTTCAGGGAAGTTAGGAACCAATATACACAGGCAGTTAGGAAAGCAAAGGCTAGCTTTTTCAAAAACAAAATTTCACCCTGCAGCACAAACTCCAAAACGTTATGGGACACTGTAAAGTCCATGGAGTATAAGAGCACCTCCTCCCAGCTGCCCACTGCACTGAAGATAGGAAACACTGTCACCACCGATACATCCACTATAATTGAGAATTTCAATAAACATTTTTCTATAGCTGGCCATGCTTTCCACCTGGCTTCCCCTACCCTGGTCAACAGCCCTGCACCCCCCACAGCAACTTGCCCAAGCCTCCCCATTTCTCCTTCACCTAAATCCAGATAGCTGATGTTCTGAAAGAGCTGCGAAATCTGGACCCCTACAAATCAGCCGGGCTAGACCATCTTGACGGTCTCTTTCTAAAATTATCTGCCGAAATTGTTGCAACCCCTATTACTAGCCTGTTCAATCTGTCTTTTGTATCGTCTGAGATCCCCAAATATTGGAAAGCTGCCGCGGTCATCCCCCTCTTCAAAGGGGGTGACACTCTAGACCCAAACTGCTACAGACCTATATCTATCCTACCCTGCCTTTCTCAAGTCTTCGAAAGCCGAGTTAACAAACAGATCACCGACCATTTCGAATCCCACCGTACCTTCTCCGCTTTGCAATCTGGCTTCCGAGCTGGTCATGGGTGCACCTCAGCCACGCTCAAGGTACTAAACGATATCATAACTGCCATCGATAAGAGATAATACTGTGCAGCCGTATTCATCGATCTGGCCAAGGCTTTTGACTCTGTCAATCACCACATTCTTATCGGCAGTCTCAACAGCCTTGGTTTCTCAAATGACTGCCTCGCCTGGTTCACCAACTACTTCTCTGATAGTGTTAATAAATCCTCTTTGGACTAGGTGTTCCGCTAGCGTCCCACCTCGAAAAACCTCCGTTGAAATTGCAGGGCGCAAAATTCTAAATACAAAATACAAAAATCGTAACATTCAGCATGTCCCAGTTCAGGTCACCTAGCAGCGCGAGCTCTGAAGATAGATGGGTGTCCAGGGCACAGCTGGGGAAAGAGGGTGGCATATAGCAAGCGGCAACAGTGAGAGACTTGTTTCTGGAAAGGTGGATTTTTAGAAGTAGAAGCTTGAATTGTTTGGGCACAGACCTGAATAGTATGACAGAACTCTGCAGGCTCTCTCGGCAGTAGATTGCCACTCCGCCCCGTTTGGCAGTTCTATCTTGTCGGAAAATGTTATAGTTAGGGATGGAGATTTCAGGGTTTTTGGTGGTCTTCCTATGCCAGGATTCAGACATGGCTAGGACATCCGGGATGGCAGAGTGTGCTAAGGCAGTGAATAAAACAAACTTGTGGAGGCTTCCAATGTTAACATGCATGAAACCAAGGCTTTTACAGTTACAGAAGTCAACAAATGAGAGTGCCTGGGGAATGGGTGTGGAGCTAGGCACTGCTGGGCCTGGATTAAACTCTACATCACCAGAGGAACAGAGGAGAAATAGGATAAGGGTAGGGCTAAAGGCTATAAGAACTGGTCGTCTCGTTCGTCCGGAACAGAGAGTAAAAGGAGCAGGTTTCTGGGCGCAATAGAATAGATTCAAGGCATAATGTACAGACAAAGGTATGGTAGGATGTGAATACAGGGAATGTAAAGGCATAGAGTGACGATCAGAGAGGTGATGTCACCGCATGTGTGCGAGGTGGAACTGAAGGGTTAGCTAAGGCATATTGAGCAGGGCTAGAGCCTCTACAGTGAAATAAGACAATAATCACTAACCAGAACAGCAATGGACAGGGCATATTGACATTAGGGAGAGGCATGCGTAGCCGAGTGATAATAGGGGACAGTGAGTCGTTAACCTGACTGGAGACACGACGATTCAGACAGCTAGCGGGCCGCGGCTAGCAAGCTAGCAGAAGGGCCTTAGAGGTGTGTTGCGGCAGAAGAAGTCTGTTGTAGCCTCCTCGTGTGGTTCCATCGGCAGACCAGCCGTGATGGATTAGAAGGGTTCCATGTAGTAAAGGTGCCCAGTCCAATTGGCAAAATAGGTATAGTGGCCCAAGAAATTGGCAGATTAACCTATTCAACTAACATTCCGATATGCTGTAGAAAACTAGCGGGCCGCGGCTAGCAGGCTAGCAGATGGACATTCAGGGGACGTCGCGACGGAGAGGCCTGTTGCAAAAAGAACCCTCAGACAGATTACGTCGGTAGTCCTGTCGTGATAAATTAGCAGGGCTTTGTGTAGAAAAGGGGTCCAGGCCAATTGGCAAAATAGGTATTGTAACCCAAGGAGTGGCTAGCCGGGAGATGTGCCTAGCATGGGCTAGCTCCAGGCTAATTGGTGCTTGCTTTGGGACAGAGACGTTAGCCAGGAGTAGCAACTCGGATTGCAGGTAGCTAGCTGAGATGGTCCAGGTGAAAAGGTTCAGAGCTTGCAGTAGGAATCCGGGGATATGGAGAGAAATAAGTCCGGTATGCTCTGGTTTGAATCGCGTTGTGCAAACTGGCGAGAGATTTCCGAGCTAGAGGTTAGCTGATGACCGCTAGCAGTGGTTAGCTGACTACTAGCTAGGAGCTAGTTAGCTGGCTAGCTTCTGTTGGGGGATTCCGGTTCGAAAGTAAAGAAAAATACTTTAGAAAATAGCATATCCATGCCACATTGGGTGAGGCGGGTTGCAGGAGAGTATATTGAAGTTGAGGTTTAGGAAAATTATTTTAAAAAGATATGCGAAGAACAAAAATATATAAAAGATATATACACGGGACATGGGACAAGACGAGGACAAAGACATTTGACAGCTACGCCATCTTGGATCTCAATAGCAGTGGCGTATTAATAGCAGTGGCAATTTTAGCATGTACATCTTGGTGGAGCAAACTTCCCCCCCAAAAATTGTTGATGTATACCAGCAAAGCCACTACCCCACACAACTCTAAACAATACATTAATTGCACTATAAAAGGTGACAAACGGTGCCCACAAACTGTTAGTGCCTACATAAAGCTGTCCCAACAGCAGTCCCAACACCTTACCACTGCTACACCTGGCTATCAGCAGAGCCTTGTCTGGCAGGGAAAAAGTTAATTCAGCCTCATTTACTGCCTTTTTAAAAACATAGCTGATATGGCTGACTTGCTTAAACAAATGTGGTTTCTATTGGCAATTGAGATGCACAAACTATGGCATAAGGAGACAACGAACGGATAAGAGGCAATCCGTAATTTTGATTAAGAAATTAATGAGCGAGCTAGGAAGGACGTAGTCAATAAACTATTTGTTCGTCATTTTTTAAATGTACAATGACAGAATTCAGAATATGGGCCGTTCTTACAGTATTCTCCCTGTACACCAAGTCAGAACCGTAGGATAAATAAAAGGCAGCATACAAGCAGACAATGAAAGCTCTTATAATGTTTCTCTAAAACAGGCTATAGGCTATGTGCACCACCAAGAGAACAGTAGGCTAAGTTATAATGGGAAAAGGGACCAAATTATTAAGGTAAGGCACATGGGCAACTAACAGCTTACTACACAACATACACTTAGTATTATTTTCTTAGCTACAGTATACCCCTCTCCCTGGCATATTACATATTTTATGCAGCAGCGTACAATACATTTTTGGACTCCCCTTGTTGTGCTGTGCTCACTTGAACAGGAAGGTGGTGCGGCGGTCCTTCATGAACAAATTCTGCCATCAAACTTTGTCATTAAAGCCTGTCATTCTCTGGATTTATGGTGCTTTCAAGACAACTGGGAACTGGGGAAAAAACAAGGTCGTATGATGACGCTAGTGATCTTCAGGTCGGAGCTCTAGAAAGAGGCTTGAGTTCCCGACTTGGAATTCTGAGTTGGATGATCGTTCAAAACATATTTTCCCAGTCGGAGCTCATTTTTTGCAGAGTTCCCAGTTGTCTTGAACTCACTGAAGTCTGAGATTTCCCAGTTGTCTTGAACTCACTGAAGTCTGAGATTTCCCAGTTCTGAGTTTCCAGTTGTTTTGCAAGTAGCAGAAGTCATGCTGGATTGACAGCATGGCCAATGTTGAATGTTTATCCTTTTAAGCTTGGAAAAGAGACCCTTAAACCCAGATTTGGACCACACATGTAAACTCCACTAAATAGCAGGCTAATGATTGTATTGCAATGCTTGCAGTTAGCCACCAATTCCTTCCAAACCACTTATGGTTGAATTTGCGATTTCCAACTTGTTGTGTGATGTTTATATCCAATGACCAACGATAATTTTTTTATGTATAATTTCTCTTCATATGACAAGGATTGAAAAGGATTTGCCAGTAGATTGTCGACTTGATTCATGATGATGACCGCTAGCTTGCTAGCTAGATTTTGAAAGTATGATGCTGACATGATCAGTCCAATCAAAGCTACGGTAGATATCATGTGATTTGATGTCATTTTACCTGTGGCCTTCTTGGATGGGCACTTCCAATATATCAGTCCAATCGAAGTGACTGTAGATATAACTGGATTTGACATCATTTTATCTGTGGCCTTCTTGGATGGGCACTTCCAATATAACTCCCCTTTTCTCTCCCCAATTTCGTGGTATCCAATTGTTAGTAGTTGCTATCTTGTCTCATCGCGACAACTCCCATACGGACTCGGGAGATGCGAAAGTCGAGAGCCATGCGTCCTCCGAAACACAAACCAACTAACCCGCACTGCTTCTTAACACAGCGTGCATCCAACCCGGAAGCCAGCCGCACCAATGTGTCGGAGGAAACACTGCACCTGGCGACCTGGTTAGCGTGCACTGCGCCCGGACCGCCACAGGAGTCGCTAGTGCGCGATGAGACAAGGATATCCCTACTGGGAGGCCCATGCAGCTTTTTTTTTTAACTCAATGGTTGTTTTTTATACATTGTTTGCAAACTGATATGCCAAAATAATGTAATGTTTTTTTCCTTTCAAAGGTATGGCACGATGAAACTACCTAAGGGCAGCACTTAAATGAGATGGCTATACCCTCCCCCAAAATCCCTCTGAGATATCCCGAAAGGTGAGAGTGTATGTCGATGGAGAGAGAAGGACAAGCCAGTTGACCACCTACAGGCTACGGTGAAGAGGGACACTCGTTTTTCACTCACGATTGACAAGTATACCTCCTCTCAGAATGGAAGATACATGAACATCTCCACTTGTTCCAAGAGCACTGGAACAAGGGCAAGGATCCACGCAGTGGAGGCTCCGAGGAGGAGGAAGGGGAGGATCATCCTCCTCAGTGAATTTCATAAAAAATATAAATTATAAAACATTTAACAAGTTATCATTTTTTGATAAAACTATACTAAATATAATCACGTGTTACCAAATCATTAATTAAAACACACTATTTTGCAAAGAAGGTCTACAGTAGCCTCAGCAGCACTCTGTAGGGTAGCACCATGGTGTAGCCCGGAGGACAGCTAGCTTCCATCCTCCTCTGGGTACATTGACTTCAATACAAAACCTAGGAGGCTCATGGTTCTCACCCCCTTCCATAGACGTACACAGTAATTACTTCCAGAGGATGTCCTCCAACCTATCAGAGCTCTTGCAGCATGAACTGACATGTTGTCCACCCAATCAAAGGATCAGAGAATTAATATTCTACTGAAAGCACAAGCTACAACTAGCTAGCACTGTAGTGTATAACATGTGGTGAGTAGTTAACTCAAAGAGAGAGACAGACAATAGTTGAACAGTTTTTAACTAATAAATTTCTTTCTAAATGAAGGAGAAGGAAGAGAGAAATAGAGATAGATTTATTTTTTTCCACTTTCAGTTTTGCTTACTTAGCTAGCAAATGCAGCTAGCTAGTTTAGCCTATTGAAACAACCTGCCCAAACAGAGGGATGCTATATTAGCTAGCTGGCTATGACTTTCCAACACAACACTGGAACTCTTCCAAGTCAAGGTAAGCTTTTGGTATAACTCATTTATTGCCACTGGGGCCCACCGGTGTAACTGCTTAGTGAGTGTACACTAACATTACTACATGATTGTAGTGGGTTTACCAACCCGTTAGTTCTATTAGCAATGCTGACTATGACGTTACTTTAGCTAATATGGTGACAATGATGTCGGCTGTGTGTAGTGGTTTGGAAACTTTTTTCCCTTGGTCACATATAGCTGATGTGTTGTGCATTAAAGTCTACCAGAGAAGGTGAAGAGGTGAAAGGAGGAGAGTGCGTAGATGTGAGAAGGAATACAACGTGGCTGCAAAGTGAACTGTGTTTACGCGTGATCAGGGGTCTATTCATTCCGAATCTGTTGAAAAACGTTTCTTAAACGGAAGCAAACGGAACAAAACGGGGATAAACATACTTGAATTTGTCCAATAGAAACTCTCGTTTGCAACTGTTGGACTGATGATTACACCCTAGATCAGCTAGATGCAGGCAAGAGTGTGCAAGATGGTATTGAATGTCACTGTCTGTCATCTCAAATTTGTCCCTCGACCTGTGTGCACCTACGTGGTAATCTTTCATTCATAGGCTAGGTTGTCGCAACCTCATGATGGGTATAGGGGAATATTCTATTATCATGTAGTAGCCTAAACCTATCACTGTTACATTGAACTGGGTGAATATGAATGACAGTAACCTAAACCTATCACTGTTACATTGAACTGGGTGAATATGAATGACAGTAAACTAAACCTATCGCTGTTACATTGAACTGGGTGAATGGAATATGAATGACAGTCATCCAATATGCTGTAATAGAAATAAGGCCATGCTCATTAAAATATATGCTGTATCCATGGTAGCGTGCCATCAGAAAGGGGCAAACAGTTAGTGGATAGTCAACGGAGTAGGTACAACCTGAACAACATGGTAGACTACATCGTATGCAGCACCACCAATGGAGCGTCAGTGATGGTCAAGTACGGGAGACCTGCTAAAATAAGGGTCAAATAAAATAAAATCTAATATTTTTTTTAAGTACAGGGAGGCTTGTCTTACCAGAACACCAACTTTGCTACTTTCAACAACCTGTCTGTGACTGATGTCGTGGCTGTGACTGATGTCGTGGCTGTGACTGATGTCCTGTCTGTGACTGATGTCGTGGCTGTGACTGATGTCCTGTCTGTGACTGATGTCGTGGCTGTGACTGATGTCCTGTCTGTGACTGATGTTGTGGCTGTGACGGATGTCCTGTCTGTGACTGATGTCGTGTCTGTGAAGGATGTCCTGTCTGTGACTGATGTCCTGGCTGTGACTGATGTCGTGGCTGTGACTGTCGTGGCTGTGACTGATGTTGTGTCTGTGACGGATGTCCTGTCTGTGACTGATGTCGTGGTGTAACACGGTTGAAATTGACATCCGTGGTTGTATGAGTTTTGCCATAATTAAGCAGCCAGGTTATGTATGTATGTATGTATGTATCTATCTATCTATGTGTGTGTGTGTGTGTGTGTATATATATGTCTGTCTGTCTGTCTGACTGACTGTCTGTGTAGTTGTGGAGCCACCTGCTGTATTATTTGTGCAACTGCATCTCTGTGCATATTACGTCATATATCTCATATTACGTCTGCATGATCACGCACCATCCAGCCAAAGAGTTGTTCAACTTTGATTGGAGGTTATGTATCGTGCTCCATGCTGCGCCCAGTGTTTTCACTTTTAAAATGATACCGAACGTATGTTAAGGCTGAAAACGATATTGTTTTATAATCACTATCGATGTTGACCTGTTATATGATAGTGTTACAGAGTTGTTACCTGTATTTACAATTGTATGGACATGTACGGTAAAGGCTAGCTTGCGTCCATCCTGTACTTTCCCTGCTAGTGAGATTTAGTCACCTCGTGAAGTGTAAATGTGTTTTTATTTAAGGTGAATCAGATTTCATGACGGATTTGCAGTTGCTCTGAGGTTTACCCATTGTGTTGTGTGTGTGTGTGTGTGTGTGTGTGTCTTCAGGTACGTGCTCCCAAACTGTTATGGACCTATGTTATGTGACTGTATAGGTGGAGGCCATGTGCTGCGGTGCGGTGTTATGACCACCAGATGGAGACATAATAAATTGTGCGCTCCTCTGTCGCCATGTTGTTGGAGATGTCATGATACATATTGTAAGTATGAATTTGTTCTTATTAACTGACTTGCCTAGTTAAATAAAGGTAACTGTTTTTTTGTGTTTAAAAAAAGAAAGAAGCTTTTCTACAACTATTATAAAAAAAGATAAAGAGTTGTTCAACTTTGATGGAGATTTCATGATGAATTTTCAGTTGCTCTGAAGTTTACACATTGTGTTGTGTTTGTGTCTGCAGAATTAGCCGGGGAAGAGAACAGCACTGTGTCCTTTGTCATCCAAGCAAATGAGAGCCGTTACACATCCGCTACAGCAGCCACTTACCAGTGATGATGACAGCAGAGATGATGATGGAACTGACGGAAGAAGCAGAGGGAATCGGAGCCCTGTCCCACGTGCGAGATGATCTGTACAACACAGTGGAGAGGATCCTAAAGATTGCATGTCACTTTCACAGGGCCCACAGTCAGCAATGGTAAGCTTCAGGCCTACGTGCAACAGGAGATGGAGCATGAACTGACCCTGATATTGGATTGCTGGAACGGTCTCGCCTTTATGGGTGGAGCGATATGTGCTGTTGCACAGATCAGTGTGCAAGGCTCTAATTGATGTCAATCCAGGACTTCTTGTGAGTGATGGGCAGCTGAAACCTTTGAAAGAGCTAATCTCACCTAGTCTGAAAACCTGTCAAAATGGACGTGGAGTAATTCAGCCAGCGGGACGCCACTCATCGTGGCAGATGGAATCTTTCGGTCCACGCCGGATTAAGCCCCGATGGAGTTACCGTCGAGACCAGATTCACCCAGTGGATGCAAAATAACCTGGTCTTCCTCTTCAGGCATAGGCTTGCATATGTATCTAATTTATATTTTACTATTCCAATGTGTAACAGTATAGCTTCCGTCCCTCTCCTCGCCCCCTACCTGGGCTCGAACCACGGACCCTCTGCACACATCTACAACTGCCTCCCACGAAGCAGTCGCTCCACAAAAGGGGAACAACTGCTTCAAGGTCTCAGAGGGAGTGACATCACCCATTGAAACGCTATTAGCGCGCACCCCGCTAACTAGCTAGCCATTTCACACCGGTTACACTAGCATATAGTGTAATAAAGATGTTTTATTTCCTCTTGCAAAAACACCCATCGTTTAGGCTACAACGATTGCCTATGATTCTATCTTCGGTAAATCATCAGACTATGCCAGTACCTATGTGAAAGTGATTTTGTCTTATTTAAAAAAATATATTTACAGGTACCTCCTGAATCCATCTGTTCTGAGCAAACTACCCGACGACGTCTTCAGTATGCCATCGCAGCAAGTGGCCTTGTCAAAGACCTGCTATTCGAGTCCAAGGAGGAAGATGCAGAGTCAGAGAGCCCTATAGACCTGTAGGAGCTGAATAAAGCCCTGTAGGAGCTGAATAAAGCCCTGTAGGGCCTGAATAAAGCCCTGTAGGAGCTGAATAAAGCCCTGTAGGACCTGAATAAAGCCCTGTAGGACCTGAATAAAGCCCTGTAAGAGCAGGCCCCGAAAGATGGCGTTTATTATGATGATGTTAATTATTTTAATATGATAATTATTTTAATATGATAATTATTTTAATATGTTTATTATTTTCCAACAGAAAAAAAGAAGACGGAGATACAAACATTGACATTCGTTGTTGTGTTGAATGGGATGGCAAATGTACAGGACAAAACAAATCTTAACTCGCATATACAAAAATACAAAAATCCTATTAGGTGGTAGATATTATAAGAAGACCAGCGGATAAGTCATTACACGCAGTGTAGTTAAACCACAAGTACATATTAAGTGGTATATAGTTCACAGTAGCAGCAGATCATCATGAAGGGGGAACAGACCATTTAATCAGTATCGGCTGACATATATTTTTTAAATAAATTTGGACTTCTATTGGAGGTGTATCGAATCTTCTCCATATGTATTACATTCCCTAAATCCCGTAACCACATTTCAAAGGTAGGTACAGTCTCCAATTTCCAAAATTACAACATGAGCCTTTTGGCTAATAAGAGAGACAGTCTTCCATTCCTGGTAAATTCCCACCAACTGTAGCCAAACAGAGTGGTGGGAATGGCTCTGGGACTATGACTCTTATCAAAGGCTTTAGATAAGCCCAGTAAGCATGTAACTAAGGACATGTCCAAAATCAGTGGGTCAACGTCCCCTCATCCTGATTGCACCTCTTGCACAGTGGTGTGGTCCCTTGGAATATTTCATGTAGTTTAGCCTTTGAATAATTTAAACTGTGTAGGGAGCATCTTGAAGTGCACAAGGGGACAACTGAACCCCCCCCCCCCCCCCCCCCCCTGACATGGGAGAGAAGTGATGACATGCACAAGATTCTCCAAGGATCACATTTTTATAAATAATAACTTGCCTGTGCTACAGACAGCTATAGATCTACTAATACAGAACGTGTAAAGACCCAGTGTACTACTTTTGTGAGATTATTAAAAAAAATCTCCATTTAAAAAAAATATATATATATATATTACTGTTTTTTGTATAGTGATTTTTCAGTATCCCTTCTTCCCGCTGCTATGTAAGGAACTGGTATTGTTTGATGCAACAAATAAAGATTGGGACACCTCCAACAGCTGGTTAAGGCGCTTCCCACCATAAAGGCGACATCTTGGAGGCAGAAAGGACCTTATATCGGTGGACAGTTTGTCACCAAGCTACGAAATCGTCTGAGATCAGAGTCTATCAGCGCTCTTATGTTTTTTGAGAACGCACTTCGAGAGAACCTACAAGTTCCCTAGCCCAATGTTGCACACTCAAATCCCCCTCATAAACATCCCAGATAGGCCATTATGTGTTACTGATAGGCTACTGTAGGCTCTTTTCACCTGTAATGTGTTTGTTATTCAAAAGAATATTGTATGTAAGGGATATTCAACTTACCACCGGCCCTGGCAACCATTATTACGCACACCTGGACTTCATCATCACCTTGATTATCTTCTCTTTATTTATCCCTCTGTAGCCTCAGTCATCAGACAGTGTTGGTTTGTTTTCATGTTCAGTTCGCGTCTCCTGTTTTGGTCTCTTTTTTTTGTACCTTGCATCAAACGCTCCTTCTGCACCTGCTTCCTACGGAGTTTGATTATTTTCCACAGAAGCATAACGTCCTATCCCTTTAAAACCATGGCTATAATTTAAGACATTTGCCACTAGAAATGTGTTCAACATCCACTGAAGTAGCTAGCAAGTCTACTAGATAGCTACAGTCGTTGCCGTGGTGAACATACAGACTTGCTAGTTTAGTTGACCAAACTATCCGTCCTAGTTTGCTATTATGAATATCGAATTAAACAAAACAAATAGGGTTTTCAATTAGACTTTTGCTTTCAAAAAGCAGCTCAAACAAAACGTGTAAAAAATTAAGTAATAGCCATTGAATTCCAAATATACCGTGTAAGGCCCGAGGGGGCAGCGGTAGGGGTATATGGCCAATAAACTGTAACGACCCTGGGTTTATAAGATCTACCCATTACAATACCAAAGCTAAGGGCTGTTAAGCACAACGCAACACCTGGATACAGCCTTCGCCGAGGTGCCTTAGTGCTATTATAAACGAGTTATCAAGGTAATTAGAGCAGTAATACCCGTGGTATACGGTCTGATATACCACGGCTGTCAGGCAATCAGCATTCAGGGCTCTCACCACCCAGTTTATAAAGGGACATAATGCACGCTCTAGAATCCCCTTCAAGCCAATCGGAAAATAATGTACAACAATGCCATGGTATAATATATTTTATTATTTGTTAGGCTATTGTCATAGCCTGGCATGTACACTGTGACTGCACATCATTTAGGCCTGGAAGTTCATTTTCTAAGATAGATGTATCATCGTTTTATTTTTTTTTACAAAGTCCTGAGCCCTCTGTCATTATTTATGCAGACAAAAATAAACACAACACAAGAGGCAATTTTACACAGGTCTCAAATGCAATAATCAGACTGTGGCTCAACTGTGTCAGCACTGTATAAACGTTCACAAATAGGTGGTGGCTAAGCCTTGCATGTAAACGGATGGATTTTATTGTTGTGACTATGCCTCAGTTTTAAATGCTTTAAATGGGCACTTCCTGTTTTTGCGGTATTTCCCAGGACTCTTGCGGATCAACTATAATTATTCCCGGTATAAATATTTACTAGATTTCCCGTAAAATATGAAACCCTACAATGGATGGCCATAGTTCACATCTAACTGGAACAGGGCCAGATCCACGCCTTTTGCGTGAAGAAAAGACATAGGAAAAGCGGGTGCAGATCGGGCAGCCTTCTGAGAATCCGTAGGCGAGTGAGAAAACTCTCATTGCCATTCAGTTCTTCTTGCTATCGTGCAATCATTGGAAACTAAATTGATGACCTACGGTTAAGATTATCCTACCAACGGCACATCAAAAACGGCAACGTCTTATGTTTTATCCTCCTGATCCCTGCTGACAAGCAACAACTAAAACAGGAAGTACCAGTGACTTGCTCAATACAGAAGTGGTCAGATGACACGGATGCTACACTACAGGACTGTTTTGCTAGCACATACTGGAATATGTTACGGGATTCATCCAATGGCATTGAGAAGTACACCACCTCAGTCATCGGCTTCATCAGTAAGTGCATCGACAACGTCGTCCCCACAGTGACTGTACGTACATATCCCAACCAGAAGCCATGGATTACAGGAAACATCCACATCAAGCAAGATGTCAAGGTGCGGGAGACTAATCCGGATGCTTATAAGAAATCCCGCTATGCCCTCAGACGAACCATCCAACAATCAAAGCATCAATACAGGACTAAGATTGAATCCTACTACACCGGCTCTGACGCTCGTTGGATGTGGCAGGGCCTGAAAACTATTACGGATTACAAAGAGAAACCCAGACGCGAGCTGCCCAGTGACGCGAGCCTACTAGACAAGCTAAATTCCTTTTATGCTCACTTCGAGGAAAGCAACACTGAAGCATGGACGAGAGCACCAGCTGTTCTGGAGGACTGTGTGATAATGCTCTCGGTAGCCGATGTGAACAAACCTTGAAACAGGTCAACATTCACAAAGCCGCTGTGCCAGACGGATTACCAGGATGTGTACTCAAAGCATGCGTGGACCAACTGTCAAGTGTCTTCACTGACATTTTCAATTTCTCCCTGACCAAGTCTGTAATACCTACATGTTTCAAGCAGACCAACATAGTCCCTGTGCGCAAGGAAGTGAAGGTAACCTGCCTAAATGATTACCGCCTCGTGGCGCTCACATCGGTAGCCATTAAGTGCTTTAAAAGGCTGATCATGGCTCACATCAACAGCATTCTCCAATTTGCATACCGCCCCAACAGATCCACAGATGATGCAATCTCAATCGCACTCCACACTGCCCTTTCTCACCTGGACAAAAGGAACATCTATGTGAGAATGCTGTTCATTGACTACAGCTCAGCGTTCAACACTATAGTACCCAAGAAGCTCATCACTAAGCTAAGGACTCTGGGACTAAACACCTCCCTCTGCAACTAGATCCTGCACTTCCTGATGGGCCGCCCCCCAGGTGGTAAGAGTAGGCAATGCTGATCCTTAACACTGGAGCCCCTCAGGGGTGTGTACTTAGCCCCCTCCTGTATTCCCTGTTGACCCACGACTGCATGGCCAAACACGACTCCAACACCATCGTTAAGTTTGCTGACGACAAAACAGTGGTAGGCCTGATCACCGACAACGATGAGACGGCCTATAAGGAGGAGGTCAAATAATTTGTAGTGTGGTGCCATGACAACAAAATCTCAATGTGAGCAAGACAAAGGAGCTCATCGTGGACTACAGGAAAAGGCGGGCCAAACAGTCCCCCATTAACATCAACAGGACTGTAGTGGAGAGTTTCAGGTTCCTTGATCTCCACATAAATGAACTATCATGGTCCAAACATATCAACACAGTCGTGAAGACTGTACAACAATGCCTATTCCCCCTCAGGAGACTAAAACGATTTGGCATGGGTCCCCAGATCCTCAAAAGGTTCTACAGCTGCACCATCGAGAGCATCCTGACCGTTTGCATCACTGCCTGGTATGGCAACTGCTCTGCATTCGACCGTAAGGCGCTACAGAGGCTAGTGCGAACGGCCCAGTACATCACTCTGTACCGGTGCACCCTGTATATAGCCTCCACCCTGACTCTGTACCGGTACCCCCTGTATATAGCCTCCACATTGACTCTGTACCGGTACCCCCTGTATATAGCCTCCACCCTGACTCTGTACCAGTACCCCCTGTATATAGCCTCCACATTGACTCGGTACCGGTGCCCCCTGTATATAGCCTCCACATTGACTCGGTACCGGTGCCCCCTGTATATAGCCTCCACCCTGACTCTGTACCGGTGCCCCCTGTATATAGCCTCCACATTGACTCTGTACCGGTACCCCCTGTATATAGCCTCCACCCTGACTCTGTACCGGTACCCCCTGTATATAGCCTCCACCCTGACTCTGTACCGGTACCCCCTGTATATAGCCTCCACCCTGACTCTGTACCGGTACCCCCTGTATATAGCCTCCACCCTGACTCTGTACCAGTACCCCCTGTATATAGCCTCCACATTGACTCTGTACCGGTACCCCCTGTATATAGCCTCCACCCTGACTCTGTACCGGTACCCCCTGTATATAGCCTCCACCCTGACTCTGTACCGGTGCCCCCTGTATATAGCCTCCACCCTGACTCTGTACCGGTGCCCCCTGTATATAGCCTCCACCCTGACTCTGTACCGGTACCCCCTGTATATAGCCTCCACCCTGACTCTGTACCGGTACCCCCTGTATATAGCCTCCACCCTGACTCTGTACCGGTACCCCCTGTATATAGCCTCCACCCTGACTCTGTACCGGTACCCCCTGTATATAGCCTCCACCCTGACTCTGTACCGTAATACCCTGTATATAGCCTCCACCCTGACTCTGTACCGGTACCCCCTGTATATAGCCTCCACCCTGACTCTATACCGTAATACCCTGTATATAGCCTCCACCCTGACTCTGTACCGGTACCCCTGTATATAGCCTCCACCCTGACTCTGTACCGGTACCCCTGTATATAGCCTCCACCCTGACTCTGTACCGGTACCCCCTGTATATAGCCTCCACCCTGACTCTGTACCGGTACCCCCTGTATATAGCCTCCACCCTGACTCTGTACCGGTACCCCCTGTATATAGCCTCCACCCTGACTCTGTACCGGTACCCCCTGTATATAGCCTCCACCCTGACTCTGTACCGGTACCCCCTGTATATAGCCTCCACCCTGACTCTGTACCGGTACCCCCTGTATATAGCCTCCACATTGACTCTATACCGTAATACCCTGTATATAGCCTCCACCCTGACTCTGTACCGGTACCCCCTGTATATAGCCTCCACCCTGACTCTATACCGTAATACCCTGTATATAGCCTCCACCCTGACTCTGTACCGGTACCCCCTGTATATAGCCTCCACCCTGACTCTGTACCGGTACCCCCTGTATATAGCCTCCACCCTGACTCTATACCGTAATACCCTGTATATAGCCTCCACCCTGACTCTGTACCGGTACCCCCTGTATATAGCCTCCACCCTGACTCTGTACCGGTACCCCCTGTATATAGCCTCCACCCTGACTCTATACCGTAATACCCTGTATATAGCCTCCACCCGGACTCTGTACCGGTACCCCCTGTATATAGCCTCCACCCTGACTCTGTACCAGTACCCCCTGTATATAGCCTCCACCCTGACTCTATACCGTAATACCCTGTATATAGCCTCCACCCGGACTCTGTACCGGTACCCCCTGTATATAGCCTCCACCCTGACTCTGTACCGGTACCCCCTGTATATAGCCTCCACCCTGACTCTGTACCGGTACCCCCTGTATATAGCCTCCACCCTGACTCTATACCGTAATACCCTGTATATAGCCTCCACCCTGACTCTGTACCGGTACCCCCTGTATATAACCTCCACCCTGACTCTGTACCGGTACCCCCTGTATATAGCCTCCACCCTGACTCTATACCGTAATACCCTGTATATAGCCTCCACCCTGACTCTGTACCGGTACCCCCTGTATATAGCCTCCACCCTGACTCTGTACCGGTACCCCCTGTATATAGCCTCCACCCTGACTCTATACCGTAATACCCTGTATATAGCCTCCACCCTGACTCTGTACCAGTACCCCCTGTATATAGCCTCCACCCTGACTCTATACCGTAATACCCTGTATATAGCCTCCACCCTGACTCTGTACCGGTACCCCCTGTATATAACCTCGTTATTGTTATTCTTATTGTGTTACTTTTTATTATAACTTTTTTATTTTAGTCTACTTGGTAAATATTTTCTTAACCAACACTACAGTTCAAGAAGAGGGCTGGTCAGTCAGCATTTCACGGTAAGGTCTACACTTGTTGTATTCAGCATTTCACGGTAAGGTCTACACTTGTTGTATTCAGCATTTCACGGTAAGGTCTACACTTGTTGTATTCAGCATTTCACGGTAAGGTCTACACTTGTTATATTCAGCATTTCACGGTAAGGTCTACACTTGTTGTATTCAGCATTTCACGGTAAGGTCTACACTTGTTGTATTCAGCATTTCACGGTAAAGTCTACACTTGATGTATTCAGCATTTCACGGTAAGGTCTACACTTGTTGTATTCAGCATTTCACGGTAAGGTCTACACTTGTTGTATTCAGCATTTCACGGTAAAGTCTACACTTGTTGTATTCAGCATTTCACGGTAAGGTCTACACTTGTTGTATTCAGTATTTCACGGTAAGGTCTACACTTGTTGTATTCAGTATTTCACTGTAAGGTCTACTACACCTGTTGTATTCAGCATTTCACTGTAAGGTCTACTACACCTGTTGTATTCAGCATTTCACTGTAAGGTCTACACTTGTTGTATTCGGCGCATGCGACAAATAAAGTTTTTGTTTGATGTGATCTCTACTTTATCACTCATTCATGCTGATTGGTGCTTTCCATTCAGAACCTACAGAGCTGTCCAATCCTGTCGGTCTGTACCCTGCCAATGGTGGGTGTGTCTGGTTTCTCCAGAAGTTGCTGTTTGAACATGACTAAGGTAAATGTTATATATTACAATGGTTCAGGCTTGGACAAGTCACAGAATATTCTGATAGTAAACCTGTTAGGCCAACAACAATTACATTTTTTTTAAATTCAAGAGGAGGGGACTGGATACACACACAGTGGGACACATAATTTGTATTGATATACCTAGCTGTATATTGTCTTCTAGGGTTGTCAGCAGAAAATAACCATCTCTAGAGTTTCTTCTCAAAGCCATCAAATATAGTCATATTTCACTTCCAACCTGTCCCAGGCTAACTATCAGGTCTGGAGCTGTTCGGAGCGTTTAGTTCCTGTAGCTCTGATGTCAGACATGTCCCTTCCTGTAGCTCTGATGTCAGACGTGTTCCTTCCTGTAGCTCTGATGTCAGACATGTTCCTTCCTGTAGCTCTGATGTCAGACGTGTTCCTTCCTGTAGCTCTGATGTCAGACATGTTCCTTCCTGTAGCTCTGATGTCAGACGTGTTCCTTCCTGTAGCTCTGATGTCAGACATGTTCCTTCCTGTAGCTCTGATGTCAGACGTGTTCCTTCCTGTAGCTCTGATGTCAGACCCTTCCTCTTTCCCTCTGTCTTAGCCAGTGACTTTGCCTCCGGCTCTTTGTAAGCACCCTGACAGAAAAGCCTGAAGTTCTCTCCAACGAAGAAATAAAGAAGTGGGTCCAAGCAGCTGTTCATCGCTGCCAGACACAAAGTGAGCACAGCTGTTTTGCGTACACGCTCTATGTACCGACAGGAACCTCCATACCCTTTATCCCTCACCTGCATCTCAGCTTCCAGGAAGACAGTCCGCATGACGTGGTAAGGCAGGAAACACACTAGGAAGATGCTAAGGACTATTACAACCAGGGACATGGACTTCTTGTATTGGGATTTCGGCCTTCCTTTAACCTTCCTCAGCTTCAGCAGGCTACGCACCACAAATATGTAACAGATAGAGATCACTGCAAAGGGCACGATGAAGCCCAGAAGTAAGGTGGCATGGTTAGCTATGATCAGTGTGCGGATGTGAATGAGTTTGTATTCTGGATTAAGCTCCAAGCACCTGGTTCTACCATAAGCATCTATGACGGTCCCTGAAGTCAGCATAGGGATGGAGGCTAGCGACACCAGCAGCCAGACCAAAATACACACCAGCCAGGAATTACGGCTATTCTGCATGCTCATATACCTGTACGGCTGGGTGATTGCCACAAAACGAACCACACTCAGCACCGTGAGGAAGTAGATGCTCCCGTACATGTTGATGTAGAAGATGTAGGACATAACGCGACAGGCGATGTCTCCAAACACCCAGCTAGATTCCATGTAGTAGTAGAAGGCCCGGAGTGGCAGGGAGCACACCAACATCAAGTCTGACACCAGCAGGTTGACCATGTACAGGTTGACGGGAGTAAACTTTTTTTTACTCCTCCAGACACTGACGAAGAAGCAGAGGGAGATGAGGTTGAAGGTGAGGCCGAGGAGGAAGATGACAAGGTATATGGGTGGATAGACTCTGTGTTTGAACATGCTGATGGAGCAGTCCGAGGACAAGTTTCCATCTTCCATTATGACTGATTTATTCACTTTAGATTGCTCCTACAACATGGAGAAAGAAAGAGAAATAGGCAGGGAGAGAGAGAGAGAGAGAGACAGAGAGAGAGAGAGAGAGAGAGAGAGAGAGAGAGAGAGAGAGAGAGAGAGAACGAGACAGAGAGAAAGAGAAAGAGGCAGAGTGAGAGATCAGTTTATTAGGATCCCCATTAGCTGTTGCTACATGCACTATTCCTTGAGTCCACACAAAAAAGAGAGTGATGTAATGGGGGGGGGGGGTGAAATCAAGATTTGTGATGGCAACAGTTACACAGCAGCAGGAAGTGTTCCTCCGCGAGTGAAAGAATTCACGAGGAAGTTTTTGGAGTGCAACAAGCACATTTCAAACTCACTCAATCCGCTTTCAGACTACAAGAGTGTTTCAAAGCCTTTCCTCATATCTGTGGTTGTCACAATACTTTTTTTTAGACTTCTAAATACCATTTCCTTTCATCCTGATGACACATTACCATCAATAGTAATAGAATAGTAATAGAAACCCCAAACCTGTTAAGTTATCACTGATCTACCACATCGTCTGGGGCCGCAATTGAGTTTTGCTTCTCCAAAGTCAAACATTCTCAAATACCACAGTCCCCTCTTGCCCTGCACTGTAAACATGCTTTCACTTGTGATAAGGAAGAATTCTTAACAATAACAAATGAGAGAACGAGAAATAGTGGGAGAAGAGAGTGATTAACTATAACCCTTAAGTAAAAAATTTAAAAAGAACAATAGCAGAACAATAACTAAAAATGGTAAATCTGGTTAGTTCAGGAGATTTGTAAAAGCCAAATGGCCTGAGTGTAAATAGTTTCTGCTATAAATTTGAGGAGGCTGTTACCTGCCAAAATACTTCACACCCCCATCCCATGGACTCTCAATATTGTAAGAATTGTCCCATAACACAGCATTTAGAAGCTTTAAATACTCAATACTTTGTGTATGTATTTTCTTAATACTCTTCCATACACATTGTACAACACATTCTGTAGCAAATGTCAAAACAAATGTCAATAAGCTGCAACAACAATCAATCTTAAAACAAAACTTTTTACCATGATTTGATTTGTACCTACTGTGATACACTAATGATGAGAAGCACCCTGACTTTTCAGTCAACACTGTCTTGACGATCAGCAGCTGTTCATCTCAGATCCAGGGCTGTACTGCCACAGCGAGAGTGGGAGTAGGCTGAGCTGAGGGCTGTTGTTTGCAGGATCAACCCTAGATGCACTTGACTTTCTGTCTCCCTGGTAATAATATGTTGTCGTTCACCCCGCCCATTTAGTTTGGCTCTTCCAGTAAAGTTACATATGTCCTTTTAAAGATGAAATTGAAAAAAGACTCCTGTATAGCCCCCCCCCCCCGCCTCCCCCCCAGCATTCCTAGTTGCCAGACACTAAGTCAAGAGAATGTGTCTAAACGTGTGTCTGTATGGCCTGTATTTCTGCATTCATAAACACTTGCCTATTGACTTTCCATTTTCAAAACTTTGTTTATTTGCTGGTGAGACAAATACTTTTTATGCAACAACAAATCAGTCAATAAATCAATTCATTGTTATTATTATAAACTCTGGTGGCTGGTTTATGACTACAGTCGGAGACATTCCCTACACACAGTGTACAGTAGACCGTTGTCCTCAGAGATTTGCCAAGGATGGAGAAAAAAATCTATTCATACACATCCATCGATCCAAAGTAAACAACCAGATGAAAACCCCTGATGTTAGGCCTATACGGAGCATAGACTTTTTACTTGAGAAGTCCTTCCTTTCCAGTAGCTTAAATGACATGTTTGTGCATGGTTACTGAGAAACGCAAACCTATGGCTTGCAGATCAAATCTTGGGTACATTTGATTTTTCCCCCTTTAGGTAACCAAAAAATTGATTATTGGACATTTAGATATTCTAGTAATTAATTCATTAAGGGCAGGGGTGAAATATATTATGTAATGTTTACTTAAAAGGTAAATCTATTATGTTATGGGTACCAAAAGGGAAGAGAAAAAAAGAAGATTGTGCCAAGATTCTCTTATCTTAAATATACTGTAAGTATCTCTCAATAACCCTGACATGTATTTTAGGCTACGATGTATATAAACCCGGGATAGTTGATGCTGTGTATTGGCAATTAAGAGGCTTTGAAGTCACTAGTCGGCCATATGGGTACTCCCCAGTAGGAACAGTCCTCCATGGGAATGAATGGAATTCTACAGTATTTCAATTGAATGTTTCAAGGACTAAATGACATTTATTTAAGTATTGTTTTGTTGTCGTGGGGACGGTAACATTAGTACTCTCTAAAAAATTATACTTTAAGGAAAATGTTTTGATATATTTTTTCATTTTTTAAAATGTTTAGCTCACATACATTTTAAAGTATGCATTTTAGTGTTTGTAATAGAATATACGTGGCAAAAACGAATGTAGACATTAATAAATGCATTTATATTATCTATAGCTTCCAAAATATGTTTTACAAGGGTGGAGGTGCGGTGGCTACAAAGCAGCCCCCTTAAAATCGTCTTGTCTACATATAAAACACATATTTTAGGCTACTGGAAAGGAATGATTTCAAATCAACCTGTAGCAGTGTGCCCATCAATCACATCTTGCTGACGAATGCGCAGGACGGATGTGCTTGAATGTAACAGGAACGAGAACGCCCCCATCGAGGAAGATATGAACTCGGCAGTCAACTTGTACTGTCTGAATAGTAGTGATGGGACGTTCGGACCTTTTTACTGACTGATCTTGTCGACTCATTCAGTCAAAAGAACGAATCTTTCGACTCATTTCGTTCATTTGAGTAAATAATGCATAGGGCACGCAGGACCCTCTACCGGTGAATGATGAACTGGAAATTCGTCATGATTTTACAAGTCTCTCGTTCACCACAAGGGGTTTATTGGAGCTGTTATTTGTGACTGAGACTTGTAAAAGTGTGCTTTAATAAACAATGTACATGTATTTGTTGATACATTTGAAACAAGGTCTAGTTGTGTCAGCAGCCGGACTAGTTTGTGAACGACTCTTGGTGGAAGGCATTGCCTGACTGCTATGAAGGTGATTATGGTTCCAACTGCAACACCCCAAACGATTCGTTCTCGAGTTCGTTGACAAAGGGAGGTATGTTTAGTGTATATTTTGGTTCCACAAAGCTGTGTCCATCATAACATTCAATAATACATTAATTGCATCCATTGTTGCACCATGTGATCAATTATCAGCTCAAAACATGTTTTATTGACTTTTTTCTTCGTGTTTTTTCCGGTGGAGTGCGTATTTATCCTGTTGTATGATTTAATTGAGGCCTGACAGCAGGTCAAACGAACAACTAAAATGATTGAGTCACTCGGGGAAATGAATCATGACTCTTGAATCAGTAAAAAAAGAGTCGTTCGTGAACTGCACATCTCTACTGAATAGCCAAGCAGCTTCCTCGCACTGTATTGTCACGGTTGGTTGGCACGCAATCCTCTGTCTTCCAGAAATGTGATCGCTTTTTAACTCGATTTGCCATATGAAAATGTTAGGGAGTCGCCGACATCACCGTCTGAACCGACGACATCGTTGACGAATAGCACAACAACGCCGGGGTAAGCTATGCTAGCTAGCGTACGCTACTTTAGAAAACATCTTCGAGTAACGTTATCCGAGTCTTGTTTACGTTGGAGTCAGTCAGTCAGTCATAGTATAAACATCTACAATGACATTCAATAACTAAGCAATTTAGTGTGTTTTGTTTTTTTGGCGTTAACTTAGCCACTACAGTTTCTAAATGACGTGTTTCTGCGCATGATCTTAGCTAGCCAACGTCGCCATGACATCGCCTACAAGTGTGACTCGGGGGGTGTCAATTCCTGCTTATCTTCATACCTCCTACTGTACTATCTTTGGTCACACTAGCTTAGCGTAGGGGATAAACTCTCAAAAAGATTTACGATGAACTTGAGAGGCGACGAGTGGGCAAACTGGAAAGCCCGACGTAAACACAGGGAATAGGTAGCCATTATGAATCCGAGAGTGGAAGACTCCTCTCTCTCTCTCTCTTTCTGTCTGTCTCTCTTTCTGTCTCGTCTCAGGCTTCCCATTTGTGAACAGTTCAATCACAAGTCAGACTGTTGAATAAACTCCATTTGAATGTACTTTACTTGTTGTCTGATGATTTTTGACCCTTTTTTTTAATGTAGGAGGTAATCTGAGACAAAATACCCACACAGTAGTGTTCTTAAACCGTATTTCAGTGTGCTGGTCTGTATTTCAGAGCTCAAATGTAATAAATAAAATGTAAAAAAGACCTTAGTCTCAGTATGACTCCCTGATAAAAAAATACAGGTTAAATAAAAATGTTGGTTTTTACCCGTACAAAAAGATTGCTGTTTTGAAACTGAATTAAAAGTGCTGTAACTTCAGGTGACTGGTATTTTGGATGCAGTAATTGCAGAATTATTAACTTATTATTATTATTATTATTATACTTATTATACTTACTATACTTATTATAATTACTATACTTATTATAATTACTATACTTATTATACTTACTATACTTATTATAATTACTATACTTATTATACTTACTATACTTATTATACTTACTATACTTATTATACTTACTATACTTATTATACTTGCTATACTTATTATACTTATTATACTTACTATACTTATTATACTTACTATACTTATTATACTTACTATACTTATTATACTTACTATACTTATTATACTTACTACACTTATTATACTTACTATACTTATTATACTTACTACACTTATTATACTTACTACACTTATTATACTTACTATACTTACTTATTATTAACTTTATTATACTGCAGTAAAAAAAACTAATTTTGGAAGCAGTATGTTCCACTAATTGGAGTTATACTGCAGTTATACTGCTCTCTGACTGCAATCTTTTCCCGTAAAGGTATTTCTGGTTTGCATTTTCAATGCTTGAGGAACTTGCACACGATTTACACAATATGTTAATATTTCCCAATTTAACCCGAAGCACAGACCTAAAGTTGTTCCCGCGCAATCATCTGGCGAAGTTTACTAGCACTTCCAGCTGATAGCGAGGCAAACGCGTTACGGCTGACAACGTTCGGTTACATTCAGATATTGTTTACATATTGTGTGTCGTGAAATCCGTCAGGAGAAATACAAGCAACAGAACCTACCAGCACACTTTCCTATGGTTCCTATGGTTACTATATCTCCACCTCCTACTGCCAAAAAAGGACAGACAACTGGTGAAGTACGTGTTTAAATATTGTATTCAACATTCTGGCTTGTACAGACTTGACCCTTTTATTTTATTTTTTTTAAACTTTTTTTTACAGTGACTTCTTTCAGACTGTTATCAGTGGAGCAAATAAGATCCCGTTTGGGGGACAATTTATACTCTGAAACTCTCCTCACTCACTCTAAACGGACACTTATGATACTTGATAAATCCTTGGGAATAACTTTCTGTACATTTTTGGAATTCCCCCATTCCTGTGTTGACAGATGTACGTTGTTGGAATTCCTTTTTGCTCAGGGAGAATGTTGTTTGTGTGCCAACTGTTTTCATTTAATTAGTGATTCAACAACTGTTATTGTTACATTATTCTATGCTGATGATGGATGGGAAAGTGGCTCTGTCTGTTTGTCCTAGTTGAGTAGTAGTAGTAGTAGTAGTAGTAGTATGCTCGATGCTACCCTGACGTTTCTGCCTGTTTGTCCTAGTTGAGTAGTAGTAGTAGTAGTAGTATGCTCGATGCTACCTTGACGTTTCTGCCTGTTTGTCCTAGTTTAGTAGTATGCTACCCTGACGTTTCTGCCTGTTTGTCCTAGTTGAGTAGTAGTAGTAGTAGTAGTAGTATGCTCGATGCTACCCTGACGTTTCTGCCTGTTTGTCCTAGTTGAGTAGTAGTAGTAGTAGTAGTAGTAGTAGTAGTATGCTCGATGCTACCCTGACGTTTCTGCCTGTTTGTCCTAGTTGAGTAGTAGTATGCTGGACGTGGGGAAGTGGCCAGTGTTTGCTCTCCTGCCTCCAGAGGAACTGCGTCTGATACGACAGGCCTGTGTGTTCGGCAGCGCTGCCAACGAAGCCCTCTATGTCACCGTCAACGATGAGGTACGCACTGTAGGGGCCCCGTCTGACTCAGTAGCAGGGGACATGGGTTACTTCCCAAACCTTAGTACCAATATAGTTCACTACTTTTCACATAGGGTCTCATAGGGCTCTGGTCAAAAGTAGTGCACGATGTAGGGAATAGGGTGCAATTTGGGACTCGGATATACTACTACTATGTAATAGACAAGCTCAAAGTTATATTCTCACGCGGTCCGATAGGTGTTAGGCCTAGTGTTTATGAAATAATTGTGTTTAGTACTTGGACAAGACCTAGTAGGCTACTTGTGACAACGTATAGGCTAGGCCTGACTGAGTAATCAGCAGCATCCTCAGAGTGATATGTGGCTGGAAATAGAGGCCTTGTTGTTTGTCACACTGAGGCAGAACACTCCAAATGACACCTTATTCCCTACATACAGTGCTTTGCAAAATTATTCAAATCCCCTTGGATTTCTTCACATTTTATTGTGTTACAAAGGGGGATTTAATTGTCTTATTTTGTCAACAGGTTACACACACACACAAAAATAATAATAATAATAATAAATACAAAAAAAAAGAGATTTAAGCCAATTAATAAAATAAAAAAATGTATGTATATATATTTTTTTAAATAATTTTTTATTTGAAGTCAAAGCTGTAACTAAGCATCTTAGGAACATTCAATATATTCTTGGTAAACAACTCTAGTATATATATTAGGCCTTGTGCTTTAGGTTATTGTCCTGCTGAAAGGTGAATTCATCTCCCAGTCTGGTGGAAATCAGACTGAACCTGGTTTGCCTTTCTGATTTTGCCTGTGCTAAGATCTTTTCCATAATTTTTTTCCTGAAGATCTCCCTAGTCCTTGCTGATGACAAGCATACCCATAACATGATGCAGCCACCACCATACTTGAAAATATGAGGAGGTACTCAGTGATGTGTTGTGTTGGATTTGCCCCAAACATATAACACCTTCTATTCAGGACATAAATATAATTTCTTAGCTATTTTTTTTCTCCAGTTTTACTTTAGTGCCTTATTGCAAACAGGATGCATATTTTGTAATATTTGTATTCTGTACAGACTTCCTTCTTTTCACTCTGTCCTTTAGGTTAGTATTGTGGAGTAACTACAATGTTGCACACATACAACATGATAAGCACATGTTTACTCCTGAACTTATTATGTGACTTGTTAATAAGCACAGTTTTACTCCTGAACTTATTATGTGACTTGTGAAACACAGTTTTACTCCTGAACTTATTATGTGACTTGTTAAACACAGTTTTACTCCTGAACTTATTATGTGACTTGATAAACACAGTTTTACTCCTGAACTTATTATGTGACTTGTTAAACACAGTTTTACTCCTGAACTTATTATGTGACTTGTTAAACACAGTTTTACTCCTGAACTTATGTGACTTGCTAAACACAGTTTTACTCCTGAACTTATTATGTGACTTGTTAAACACAGTTTTACTCCTGAACTTATTATGTGACTTGTTAAACACAGTTTTACTCCTGAACTTATTATGTGACTTGTTAAACACAGTTTTACTCCTGAACTTATGTGACTTGTTAAACACAGTTTTACTCCTGAACTTATTATGTGACTTGTTAAACACAGTTTTACTCCTGAACTTATTATGTGACTTGTTAAACACAGTTTTACTCCTGAACTTATTATGTGACTTGTTAAACACAGTTTTACTCCTGAACTTATTATGTGACTTGTTAAACACAGTTTTACTCCTGAACTTATTATGTGACTTGTTAAACACAGTTTTACTCCTGAACTTATTATGTGACTTGTTAAACACAGTTTTAGTCCTGAACTTATTATGTGACTTGTTAAACACAGTTTTACTCCTGAACTTATTATGTGACTTGTTAAACACAGTTTTACTCCTGAACTTATTATGTGACTTGTTAAACACAGTTTTACTCCTGAACTTATTATGTGACTTGTTAAACACAGTTTTACTCCTGAACTTATTATGTGACTTGTTAAACACAGTTTTACTCCTGAACTTATTATGTGACTTGTTAAACACAGTTTTAGTCCTGAACTTATTATGTGACTTGTTAAACACAGTTTTACTCCTGAACTTATTATGTGACTTGTTAAACACAGTTTTACTCCTGAACTTTATTTAGGCGTGCCATAACAAAGGGGTTGAATACTTATGCACTCAAGACATTTCAACTTTTTTCTTTTTGAATGAATTTGTAATCAAATCAAATCAAATTTATTTATATAGCCCTTCGTACATCAGCTGATATCTCAAAGTGCTGTACAGAAACCCAGCCTAAAACCCCAAACAGCAAGCAATGCAGGTGTAGAAGCACGTACATATAATAAAACATTATGGGATGTTATGTGTAGGCCAGTGACACATCTCAATCCATTTTAAATCTCAGTCTGTAACACAACAAAACGTGGGAAAAGTTCATGGGTGTGAATACTTTCTGAAGCCACTGGGGCGGGGGGGGTGTAGTCATTTACATGTCATCACCTGTTATTGAACACAGAGGGAGTTTGCGTAACTTATTCGGTGATTAGTGGAGCCACATTTTATCTCCTGAACTAATTTCGGCTTGCCAAAACCAGGGGGCTGAATACTTATGGAATGACTATATTTTAGTTTATAGATTTACAATCTTTTTTTTTTAAAACATTTTAAACGTAAAAATAAATAATAATTTTCTTCCACTTTCACATTAGAGTATTTTCTGTTCACAAGAAATAACAAATCCATTTAAAATCCCATTTTGTAACACAGTAAAACGTGAAGAAATCCTCGTAAAAGGATATGTTTACGAGGCACTGTGTAGGGAATACCTTGTGGGATACAGCCCGAGGTCAGTCAGCGAACGATAGTTCCAGAGACTGGGTCAAGCAGATAGTGAGGCTATATTTAGCCATTGTAAAGCCCTGTTTTTGATCCATCTGAAAGCCTCTGTTCATGTCGGACTGTGTCTTAACACACTGATCCATTTGTTTTCCTCAATAAGGACCCAGTTTACACCCAGGCTATGATGTTACTTACTTTTGTCATGCCGTGTCTTTATAAACTTGGGCACCCAGGCTAAACTTTTACAACAAAAAAATATAGGAATGCCAATGGAGGAGGTGTTGCTGTTTATATTCAGAACCTCATTCCTGTAAAGATTAGAGAGGATCTCATGTTAAATACTGTTGAAGTCATATGGCTACAGGTTCATCTGCCTCACCTAAACCCATTCTGGTGGGAAGCTGCTATAGACAGTCAGTATCTGGATAATGTTAAATACTGTTCAGGTAATATGACTGCAGGTTCATCTGCCTCACCTAAAGCCCATTCTGGTGGGAAGCTGCTATAGACCACCAAGTGCTAACAGTCAGTATCTGGATAATGTGTGAAATACTTGATAATGTATGTGATATCAACAGAGAGGTATATTTTCTGGGTGATTTAAATATTGACTAGTTTTCAACAAGCTGCCCACTTAGGAAAAAGCTTCAAACTGTAACCAGAGCCTGCAACCTGGTTCAGGTTATCAGTCAACCTACCAGGGTAGTTTACAAACAGCACAGGAATTAAATCAACATGTATTGATCACATCTTTACTAATACTGCAGAAATGTACTTTAAAACAGTATCCAGATCCATAGGATGTATTGATCACAATACAGAAGCCATATCTAGGAAAACCACAGTTTCCAAAGGCTGGGCCTAATATAGTGTATAAGAGGTCAGGCTGGGCCTAATATAGTGTATAAGAGGTCAGGCTGGGCCTAATATAGTGTATAAGAGGTCAGGCTGGGCCTAATATAGTGTATAAGAGGTCAAGCTGGGCCTAATATAGTGTATAAGAGGTCTAACATAGTGTATAAGAGGTCAGGCTGGGCCTAATATAGTGTATAAGAGGTCAGGCTGGGCCTAATATAGTGTATAAGAGGTCAGGCTGGGCCTAATATAGTGTATAAGAGGTCAGGCTGGGCCTAATATAGTGTATAAGAGGTCAAGCTGGGCCTAATATAGTGTATAAGAGGTCTAACATAGTGTATAAGAGGTCAGGCTGGGCCTAATATAGTGTATAAGAGGTCAAGCTGGGCCTAATATAGTGTATAAGAGGTCTAACATAGTGTATAAGAGGTCAGGCTGGGCCTAATATAGTGTATAAGAGGTCAGGCTGGGCCTAATATAGTGTATAAGAGGTCAGGCTGGGCCTAATATAGTGTATAAGAGGTCTAATATAGTGTATAAGAGGACAGGCTGGTTCTAATATAGTGTATAAGAGGTCAGGCTGGTTCTAATATAGTGTATACGAGGTCAAGCTGGGCCTAATATAGTGTATAAGAGGTCAGGCTGGGCCTAATATAGTGTATAAGAGGTCAAGCTGGGCCTAATATAGTGTATAAGAGGACAGGCTGGTTCTAATATAGTGTATAAGAGGTCAGGCTGGTTCTAATATAGTGTATAAGAGGTCAGGCTGGGCCTAATATAGTGTATAAGAGGTCAGGCTGGGCCTAATATAGTGTATGAGAGGTCAGGCTGGGCCTAATATAGTGTATGAGAGGTCAGGCTGGGCCTAATATAGTGTATGAGAGGTCAGGCTGGGCCTAATATAGTGTATGAGAGGTCAGGCTGGGCCTAATATAGTGTATAAGAGGTCAAGCTGGGCCTAATATAGTGTATAAGAGGTCAAGCTGGGCCTAATATAGTGTATAAGAGGTCAGGATGGGCCTAATATAGTGTATAAGAGGTCAGACTGGGCCTAATATAGTGTATAAGAGGTCAGACTGGGCCTAATATAGTGTATAAGAGGTCAGGCTGGGCCTAATATAGTGTATAAGAGGTCAGACTGGACCTAATATAGTGTATAAGAGGTCAGACTGGACCTAATATAGTGTATAAGAGGTCAGGCTGGGCCTAATATAGTGTATAAGAGGTCAGGCTGGGCCTAATATAGTGTATAAGAGGTCAGGCTGGGCCTAATATAGTGTATAAGAGGTCATACAATACGTTTTGTAGTGATTCCTATGTTGATGATGTAAAGAATATTTGCTGGTCTGTGGTGTGTAATGAGGATTTATGAAATTGCTTATTCCAGTTGTTAATAAACACGTACCAATTAAGAAAATGACCTTTTTAAAACGGTTGAATCCCCATTGGATTGATGAGGAATTGAAACATTGTATGGTTGAGGCAAAAAGGAAAGGCAAATAAGTCTGTCTGCACAACCGATTGGCAAAAATATTACAAATTGAGAAATCATCTGAATTAAAAAGAAGAAGAAACGACACTATGAAACCAAGATGAATGGCTTTGGGGCATCTTAAGTTACATCTTGAATAAAAAGAAGAAGAAACGACACTATGAAACTGAGATAAATGATATGATGAATGATAGTTAAAAGCTTTGGAGCATCTTCAATAACATTTTCAGAAAAAGGGCAAATCTCCGCTCCATCATTCATTGAATCAGATGGCTCAGTCATCACAAAACCCAACTGATATCGCCAACTACTTTAATGAGTTTTTTTAATTGGCAAGATTAGCAAACTTAGGCATGACATGCCAGCAACAAACGCTGACACTACACATCCAAGTATAACTGACCAAATTATAAATGGCAAGAATTGTCATTTTAAATTCCGTAAAGTGAGTGTGGAAGAGGTGAAAAAAAATATATAGTTGTTTATCAACAATGACAAGCCACTGGGGTCTGACAACTTGGATGGAAAATGACTGAGGATAATAGAGGGTATTACCACTCCTATTTGACACATCTTCAATCTAAACCTACTAGAAAGTGTGTCCCTTCAGGCCTGGAGGGAAGCTGAAGGCCTTCCTCTACCTAAGAATAGTAAAGCCCCATTTACTGGCTCAAATAGCCAACCAATCAACCTGTTACCAACCCTTAGTAAACTTGGTGTTTGACCAGATACAATGCTATTTCACAGTCAACAAATTGACGACAAACGTTCAGCATGCCTATAGAGAAGAACACTCAACAAGCACAGCACTGACACAAATGACTGATGATTGGCTGAGAGAATTTGATGATAAAAAAGATTGTGGAGGCTGTTTTGTTAGACTTCAGTGCAGCTTTTGACACAATATGGATCATAGTCTGCTGCTGTAAAAACGTATGTGTTATGGCTTTACACCACCTGCTATATTGTGGATAAAGAGGTACCTGTCTAACAGAACACAGAGAGTGTTCTTTAATGGAAGCCTCTCCAACATAATCCAGGTAGAATAAGGAATTTCCCAGGGCAGCCGTCTAGGCCCCTTTAATTCTTTTTCAATCTTTACTAATGACATGCCACTGGCTTTGAGGAAAGCCAGCTTCGAGGAAAGCCATTTTGCCGAACCCCAGGAAGAGTAGGTAGCAGCTAATGGGGCTCCATAATAAATACAAATTCTATTGTCTTTCAAGAAATGCTCCATGCGTGCTTTTTAGTTCAAGAATAGGATTACCCAGGAAACGGGCCCTAGATGTTTATCATGGAAATAACACGATAAGAATCCGTTATGTGACAACATGTCTATATAGTTTTACTATCATTCTTACCCCTTTGCAAGCCAGTTAACCCACTGTTCCCCAGGCATCGAATGTGGAAGATACATTTCAGTTGAATGCATTCAGTTTTGCGACTGACTAGATACCCCCCCCCCCCCCCCCCCTTCCTTTCCCTATCTTTTTAAGCTCATAGATACTAAGCTGAGCCATATGGGTTTCTGGTCACAATTAGTGCACTCTATAGGGAATAGGTTGTAATTTGGGGCTCAGACAAGTTGTTTTGCTCCTCATTGTACAGGTGTTTGCCCTGGGCACCAACTGTAGTGGCTGTCTGGGTCTGGGGGACCTGCAGAGTACCATAGAGCCCCGCAGGATCGACGTGCTATGCGGGAAGAAAACAGTCTCTCTGAGCTACGGAACAGGACCACATGTAGTCATTGCTACTGCCGGTGAGATGAGACGATCTAAATCATGTTTGGTACATTTTGTTGCTTGTTAAAAGTAGGATTCCATATATTTTTGTATAGTTTTTTTTGTCAAGAAATAGATTTGGTATTTTTCACATTTTTACTCCGTAGAAGGTGGACATTGGATTGAGATTAATTCTGACCTGTAAATGTGGATATTTGTCAACTAAATCAAATCAATCTATTATACGTGCTGTGTAGACGGAGAGGTGTTTGCCTGGGGGCACAACGGCTACAGCCAGCTGGGAAATGGGACCACCAACCATGGCTTGACCCCAGCCCAGGTCTCCACTAACCTGCTCAACAAGAGGGTGACGGAGGTGGCCTGTGGCTCTCACCACACCATCGCCCTCACTACCGACGGAGAGGTAGGATGCGTCACAAATGGCACCCTATTTGGAGGGCTGTTTTGGGCCCAGAAGTATGTGCCATGACCATGGCCCAGAGGTGTGTGTATATACAGGGAGGGGATAATGACGTGGCTGTAGGCAGGGAGGGGATAATGACGTGGCTGTAGGCAGGGAGGGGATAATGACGTGGCTGTAGGCAGGGAGGGGTTAATGACGTGGCTGTAGGCAGGGAGGGGATAATGACGTAGCTGTAGGCAGGGAGGGGATAATGACGTGGCTGTAGGCAGGGAGGGGATAATGACGTGGCTGTCGGCAGGGAGGGGATAATGACATGGCTGTAGGCAGGGAGGGGATAATGACACGGCTATAGGCAAGGAGGGGATAATGACACGGCTGTAGGCAGGGAGGGGATAATGACGCGGCTATAGGCAGGGAGGGGATAATGACGTGGCTGTAGGCAGGGGGGGGATAATGACGTGGCTATAGGCAGGGAGGGGATAATGACGTGGCTGTAGGCAGGGAGGGGATAATGACGTGGCTGTAGGCAGGGAGGGGATAATGACGTGGCTGTAGGCAGGGAGGGGATAATGACACGGCTATAGGCAGGGAGGGGATAATGACACGGCTATAGGCAGGGAGGGGATAATGACACGGCTGTAGGCAGGGAGGGGATAATGACGCGGCTATAGGCAGGGAGGGGATAATGACGCGGCTGTAGGCAGGGAGGGGATAATGACGTGGCTGTAGGCAGGGAGGGGATAATGACGTGGCTGTAGGCAGGGAGGGGATAATGACGTGGCTGTAGGCAGGGAGGGGATAATGACGTGGCTGTAGGCAGGGAGGGGATAATGACGTGGCTGTAGGCAGGGAGGGGATAATGACGTGGCTGTAGGCAGGGAGGGGATAATGACGCGGCTGTATGCATGGAGGGGATAATGACACGGCTGTAGGCAGGGAGGGGATAATGACACGGCTGTAGGCAGGGAGGGGATAATGACGTGGCTGTAGGCAGGGAGGGGATAATGACGTGGCTGTAGACAGGGATGGGATAATGACGTGGCTGTAGGCAGGGAGGGGATAATGACGTGGCTGTAGGCAGGGAGGGGATAATGACGTGGCTGTAGGCAGGGAGGGGTTAATGACACGGCTATAGGCAGGGAGTGGATAGTGACACGGCTGTAGGCAGTATTATTGAGTGGCTATAGGCGGTGTTATTGAGAGTGGCTATAGGGGGGGAGGGAGGGAGAGGGGGAGAGGGGGGGAGCGAGCAATCGATCGATCTAAGCACTCAGTAGCCAGTCATGCAACCCTGCACCGTGAACAAAGCACTCAGTATCCAGTCATGCCACCATGAACAGACTTTGATATCGGTCGGAAGTTGTACCGCCTTTCAACGAGAAGGAGGTGGATGTACAGTACCTGTCAACAGTTTGGACACACCTCTTTTAAGGGTTTTTCTTTATCTTGTACTATGTTCTACATTGTAGAATAATAGTGAAGACATCAAAACTATGAAACAACACCTCGTTGGCTGCTTTTCCTTCACTCTGCGGTCCGACTCATCCCAAACCATCTCAATTGGGTTGAGGTCGGGTGATTGTGGAGGCCAGGTCATCTGATGCAGCACTCCATCACTCTCCTTCTTGGTCAAATAGCCCTTACCAAGTCTGGAGGTGTGTTGGGTCATTTTCCTGTTAAAAAAACAAATGATAGTCCCACTAAGCCCAAACCAGATGAGATGGTGTATCGCTGCAGAATGCTGTGGAAGCCATGCTGGTTAGGTGGGCCTTAAATTCTAAATAAATCACCGACAGTATCACCAGCAAAGCACCACCACACCACCTCCTCCATGCTTCATGGTGGGAACCACACATGCTGAGATCATCCATTCACCCTCACCTTGTCTCACAAAGACATGGCGGTTGGAACCAAAAATCTCCAATTTGGACTCCAGACCAAAGCACAGATTTCCACCGGTCTAATGTCCATTGCTCGTGTTTCTGGCCTCAAGCAAGTCTCTTCTACTTATTGGTGTCTTGAACAGTTGATGTGTCTGTCTGTTACTTGAACTCTGATGCATTTATTTGGGCTGCAATTTCTGAGGCTGGTAACTCTAATGAACGTATCCTCTGCAACAGAGGTAACTCTGGGTCTTCCTTTCCTGTGGTGGTTCTCATGAGAGCCAGTTTCATCATAGCGCTTGATGGGTTTTGCAACTGCACTTTAAGAAATGTTCAAAGATCATGAAGTGTTTCATATTGACTGACCTTCATGTCTTAAAGTAATGATGGACTGTCGTTTCTCTTTGTTTATTTGAGCTGTTCTTACCATAATATGGACTTGGTCTTTTACCAAATAGGGCCATCTTCTGTATACCAACCATACCTTGTCACAACACAACTGGTTGGGCCAAACGCATTAAGAAGGAAATAAATTCCACAAATGAACTTTTAACGTGTCACACCTGTTAATTGAAATGCATTCCAGGTGACTACCTCATGAAGCGGGTTGAGAGAATGCCAAGTGTGCAAAGCTGTCATCAAGACAAAGAAAGGGTGGCTACTTTGAAGAATCTAAAATCTATTTAATTTGTTTAGCACTTTTTTTCCTTCTACATGATTCCATGTGTGTTATTTCATAGTTTTGATGTCTTCACTATTAGTCTAGAATGTAGAACATAGTACAAAATAAACAAAAACCCATGAATGAGTAGGTGTGTCCAAACCTTTGACTGGTACTATGTAAACATTTTTCTGAAGGTATCATTTTTTAGAGATTACTAATGTTATTGTCACCACGACAACAAAGAAATACTTAAATACATGTAATTTTGTCCTTGAAACATTTAATTGAAATAGAATTCCATCCATTCCTATGGAGGACTGTTCCTACTGGGCAGTACCAATATGGAAGGAAAGAAATTCCACAAATTAACTTTTAACAAGGCATACCTGTTAATTGAAATGCACTCCAGGTGCTCTACCTCATGAAGCTGGTTGAGAGAATGCCAAGCTTGTGCAAAGCTGTCATCAAGGCTAAGGGGTGGCTACTTTGAAGAATATAAAATATAAAATAAATGTTGATTTGTTTAACACTTTTTTTTTAGTTACTACATGATTCCATGTGTGTTATTTCATAGTGTTGATGTCTTCACTATTATTCTACAATGTATAAAATAAAGACAAACCCCCTTGAATGAGTAGGTGTATCCAATCTTTTGACTTATACTGTATATTTTACTCCATTTGAGCGGGTTGAGACATTCCTAAAATGGCCACGAGAGATTTGGTCACTGCTCCTCCAAAGTGTTCTGGTGGGAAAAAGCTCCCCAAAGTGAACGCCACCTTATCCCTTAATCAGAGCTCAGATACTGAAGATAACGCTGATTTATTTTGGGCTTACAAATCGGTCCCAGAGGCATACAGACAACAAGACACAATCACACAATCAGCCATGTTGACCCTGTAAGGAAATAGCATGTCTTTTTGATCAGTGGTTCTCAAGAGGGTCAAGGACCTTGGGGACTTAAAGACTCTCCTATTTCTCGAGTAGTTCAACAACAAAAAAATGGTTCGGATTTGTATCAGATTCCTGGCTAAATGCAACATGTAAAAAAGTGTTGGTCCCGTTTTTCATGAGCTGAACTTAAAAGATCCCAGAAATGTTCTATAGGCACCAAAAAATATAATTTCTGTCATTGTGCACACATTTTCTTTACATCCCTGTTAGTGAGCATTTCTCATTTTCCCAAGATAATCCATCCACCTGACAGGTGTGGCATATCAAGAAGTTGATTAAACAGCATGATCATTACACATGTGCACCTTGTGCTGGGCACAATAAAAGGCCAATCTAAATTGTGCAGTTTTGTCAACCAACACGAAGCCATAGATGTCTCAAGTTTTGAGGCAGCGTGCAATTGGCATGCTGACTGTAGGAATGTCCACCGGAGCTGTTGCCAGATAATTGAATGTTCATTTCTCAACCATAAGCCGCCTCCAACATCATTTTTAGAGAATTTGGCAGTACGTCTAATCAGCCTCAAAACCGTAGACCACCACGTGTAGCTGCGCCAGCCCAGGACCTCCTCATCTGTCTTCTTCACCTGCGGGATCTTCTGAGACCAGCCACCCGGACAGCCGAGGAGCAATTGTGACTGTAATAAAGGCCTTTTTGTGAGGAAAATCTAATTCTGGGTTGGCCTATGCCCTCCCAGGCTCCGCCCATGGCTGCACCACATTTACATGACTGGGCATCCATAGATTAAGGCCTAATGCATTTATTTGGATTGACTGATTTTTTACCTGAACTGTAAACTCGGTAAAATCGGTGAAATTGTTACATGTTGCGTTTTCTATAATTTTTTTGTTCATTATAAATAGGATTTAACTGCCATTTGTGAACACAGCTTTTGTTAGTTCCCTCTTCTGTTTTGAACAACAATGTTTGGTTTTCTTGCACAGCAAAAGGTTGAGGTAATTTAGGTAGATATGTGCATACAGTGTGCCATCTGTTCTTAAATGTTCAGTTTTTGTTGTTCATTTTCTGGTTCTGTGACCTTTTTTAACCTTTCACCTCTGACCCCCCCCCCCCCCCCCCAAGGTGTTTGCATGGGGCTACAACAACTCTGGCCAGGTGGGATCAGGGTCGACGGCCAACCAGCCCACGCCGCGTCGGGTCAGCAGCTGCCTGCAGAACAAAGTGGTGGTTAATATCGCCTGTGGTCAGCTCTGTTCCATGGCTGTGCTGGACAATGGAGAGGTAAAGGATACCGAAGTGTAAATCCTGAATACAACGAGTATTTTATATGGTCACGTTCCTGTCCAGGCCGAGTTTGTCTGTGTGGCAGAAACACAGAGGATGGAAAACGTAAGAAATCGATGCATTGATCGGTAGTTGATGAAGTCGTAGCAGCAGAAGAGTCTGTTTTCGTAATCAACCATTGATTCGGCTGCAGGCAGTGTAAAAGACAATAAATATAATTGCTGTCCAAAAAATATAATTTGTGCTTTTGAGCGTGGAAGGCTGCTGATGCATCCAAAGAAGTCAGTGAGTTAGGATGGATTGTATTAATATGGTCCCACAGATGGCAACAGGACAGGGTTATAGTCCCACTATCTGTAGGACTACAACCCTGTCCTGTTGCTATCTGTAGGACTACAACCCTGTCCTGTTGCTATCTGTAGGACTACAACCCCGTCCTGTTGCTATCTGTAGGACTACAACCCCGTCCTGTTGCTATCTGTTGGACTACAACCCCGTCATGTTGCTATCTGTAGGACTACAATCCCGTCCTGTTGCTATCTGTAGGACTACAACCCCGTCCTGTTGCTATCTGTAGGACTACAACCCCGTCCTGTTGCTATCTGTAGGACTACAACCCCGTCCTGTTGCTATCTGTAGGACTACAACCCTGTCCTGTTGCTATCTGTAGGACTACAACCCCGTCCTGTTGCTATCTGTAGGACTACAACCCCGTCCTGTTGCTATCTGTAGGACTACAACCCCGTCCTGTTGCTATCTGTAGGACTACAACCCCGTCCTGTTGCTATCTGTAGGACTACCACCCCGTCCTGTTGCTATCTGTAGGACTACAACCCTGTCCTGTTGCTATCTGTAGGACTACAACCCCGTCCTGTTGCTATCTGTAGGACTACACTATCTGTAGGACTACAACCCCGTCCTGTTGCTATCTGTAGGACAACACTATCTGTAGGACTACAACCCTGTCCTGTTGCTATCTGTAGGACTACAACCCCTTCCCGTTGCTATCTGTAGGACTACAACCCTGTCCTGTTGTTATCTGTAGGACTACAACCCCGTCCTGTTGCTATCTGTAGGACTACAACCCTGTCCTGTTGTTATCTGTAGGACTACAACCCCGTCCTGTTGCTATCTGTAGGACTACAACCCTGTCCTGTTGTTATCTGTAGGACTACAACCCCGTCCTGTTGCTATCTGTAGGACTACAACCCCGTCCTGTTGCTATCTGTAGGACTACAACCCCGTCCTGTTGCTATCTGTAGGACTACAACCCCGTCCTGTTGCTATCTGTAGGACTACAACCCCGTCCCGTTGTTATCTGTAGGACTACAACCCCGTCCTGTTGTTATCTGTAGGACTACAACCCCGTCCCGTTGCTATCTGTAGGACTACAACCCCGTCCCGTTGCTATCTGTAGGACTACAACCCCTTCCCGTTGCTATCTGTAGGACTACAACCCCGTCCTGTTGCTATCTGTAGGACTACAACCCCTTCCCGTTGCTATCTGTAGGACTACAACCCCGTCCCGTTGCTATCTGTAGGACTACAACCCCGTCCTGTTGCTATCTGTAGGACTACAACCCCTTCCCGTTGCTATCTGTAGGACTACAACCCCTTCCCGTTGCTATCTGTAGGACTACAACCCCGTCCTGTTGTTATCTGTAGGACTACAACCCCGTCCTGTTGCTATCTGTAGGACTACAACCCCGTCCTGTTGTTATCTGTAGGACTACAACCCTGTCCTGTTGCTATCTGTAGGACTACACTATCTGTAGGACTACAACCCCGTCCTGTTGCTATCTGTAGGACTACAACCCCGTCCTGTTGCTATCTGTAGGACTACAACCCCGTCCTGTTGCTATCTGTAGGACTACAACCCCGTCCTGTTGCTATCTGTAGGACTACAACCCTGTCCTGTTGTTATCTGTAGGACTACAACCCCGTCCTGTTGCTATCTGTAGGACTACACTATCTGTAGGACTACAACCCCGTCCTGTTGCTATCTGTAGGACTACAACCCCGTCCTGTTGCTATCTGTAGGACTACAACCCCGTCCTGTTGCTATCTGTAGGACTACAACCCCGTCCTGTTGCTATCTGTAGGACTACAACCCCGTCCTGTTGTATCTGTAGGACTACAACCCCGTCCTGTTGCTATCTGTAGGACTACAACCCCGTCCTGTTGCTATCTGTAGGACTACAACCCCGTCCTGTTGCTATCTGTAGGACTACAACCCCGTCCTGTTGCTATCTGTAGGACTACAACCCCATCCTGTTGCTATCTGTAGGACTACAACCCCGTCCTGTTGCTATCTGTAGGACTACAACCCCGTCCTGTTGCTATCTGTAGGACTACAACCCCGTCCCGTTGCTATCTGTAGGACTACAACCCCTTCCCGTTGCTATCTGTAGGACTACAACCCTGTCCTGTTGCTATCTGTAGGACTACAACCCCTTCCTGTTGCTATCTGTAGGATAACACTATCTGTAGGACTACAACCCCGTCCTGTTGCTATCTGTAGGACTACAACCCCGTCCTGTTGCTATCTGTAGGACTACAACCCCGTCCTGTTGCTATCTGTAGGACTACAACCCCTTCCCGTTGCTATCTGTAGGATAACACTATCTGTAGGACTACAACCCCGTCCTGTTGCTATCTGTCGGACTACAACTCCGTCCTGTTGCTATCTGTAGGACTACAACCCCGTCCTGTTGCTATCTGTAGGACTACAACCCCGTCCTGTTGTTATCTGTAGGACTACAACCCCGTCCCGTTGCTATCTGTAGGACTACAACCCCGTCCTGTTGCTATCTGTAGGACTACAACCCCGTCCTGTTGCTATCTGTAGGACTACAACCCTGTCCTGTTGCTATCTGTAGGACCACAACCCCGTCCTGTTGCTATCTGTAGGACCACAACCCCGTCCTGTTGCTATCTGTAGGACTACAACCCTGTCCTGTTGCTATCTGTATGACTACAACCCCGTCCTGTTGCTATCTGTAGGACTACAACCCCGTCCCGTTGCTATCTGTAGGACTACAACCCCGTCCTGTTGCTATCTGTAGGACTACAACCCTGTCCTGTTGCTATCTGTAGGACTACAACCCCGTCCTGTTGCTATCTGTAGGACTACAACCCCGTCCTGTTGCTATCTGTAGGACTACAACCCCGTCCTGTTGCTATCTGTAGGACTACAACCCCATCCTGTTGCTATCTGTAGGACTACAACCCCGTCCTGTTGCTATCTGTAGGACTACAACCCCGTCCTGTTGCTATCTGTAGGACTACAACCCCGTCCTGTTGCTATCTGTAGGACTACAACCCTGTCCTGTTGCTATCTGTAGGACTACAACCCCGTCCTGTTGCTATCTGTAGGACTACAACCCCGTCCTGTTGCTATCTGTAGGACCACAGCCCTGTCCTGTTGCTATCTGTAGGACTACAACCCCGTCCCGTTGCTATCTGTAGGACTACAACCCCTTCCCGTTGCTATCTGTAGGACTACAACCCCGTCCCGTTGCTATCTGTAGGACTACAACCCCGTCCTGTTGCTATCTGTAGGACTACAACCCCGTCCTGTTGCTATCTGTAGGACTACAACCCCGTCCTGTTGCTATCTGTAGGACTACAACCCCGTCCTGTTGCTATCTGTAGGACTACAACCCCGTCCTGTTGCTATCTGTAGGACTACAACCCCGTCCTGGTGCTATCTGTAGGACTACAACCCCGTCCCGTTGCTATCTGTTGGACTACACTATCTGTAGGACCACAACCCGTCCTGTTGCTATCTGTAGGACTGCACTATCTGTAGGACTACAACCCCGTCCCGTTGCTATCTGTAGGACTGCACTATCTGTAGGACTACAACCCCGTCCCGTTGCTATCTGTAGGACTACACTATCTGTAGGACTACAACCCCGTCCTGTTGCTATCTGTAGGACTACACTATCTGTAGGACCACAACCCCGTCCTGTTGCTATCTGTAGGACTACAACCCCGTCCCGTTGCTATCTGTAGGACTACAACCCCGTCCCGTTGCTATCTGTAGGACTACAACCCCGTCCTGTTGCTATCTGTAGGACTACAACCCCGTCCTGTTGCTATCTGTAGGACTACAACCCCGTCCTGTTGCTATCTGTAGGACTACAACCCCGTCCTGTTGCTATCTGTAGGACTACAACCCCGTCCTGTTGCTATCTGTAGGACTACAACCCCGTCCTGGTGCTATCTGTAGGACTACAACCCCGTCCCGTTGCTATCTGTTGGACTACACTATCTGTAGGACCACAACCCGTCCTGTTGCTATCTGTAGGACTGCACTATCTGTAGGACTACAACCCCGTCCCGTTGCTATCTGTAGGACTGCACTATCTGTAGGACTACAACCCCGTCCCGTTGCTATCTGTAGGACTACACTATCTGTAGGACTACAACCCCGTCCTGTTGCTATCTGTAGGACTACACTATCTGTAGGACCACAACCCCGTCCTGGTGCTATCTGTAGGACTGTAATCTGTGTTCTGTTTGCAGACCTATGGTTGGGGCTATAACTGCAACGGGCAGCTTGGTCTGGGCAACAATGGGAACCAGCAGACCCCGTGTAGGATCGCAGCTCTACAGGGAGTCAACATTATACAGGTGAGGAGTCCACATTATACAGGTGAGGAGTCCACATTATACAGGTGAGGAGTCCACATTATACAGGTGAGGAGTCCACATTATACAGGTGAGGAGTCCACATTATACAGGTGAGGAGTCCACATTATACAGGTGAGGAGTCCACATTATACAGGTGAGGAGTCCACATTATACAGGTGAGGAGTCCACATTATACAGGTGAGGAGTCCACATTATACAGGTGAGGAGTCCACATTATACAGGTGAGGAGTCCACATTATACAGGTGAGGAGTCCACATTATACAGGTGAGGAGTCCACATTATACAGGTGAGGAGTCCACATTATACAGGTGAGGAGTCCACATTATACAGGTGAGGAGTCCACATTATACAGGTGAGGAGTCCACATTATACAGGTGAGGAGTCCACATTATACAAGTGAGGAGTCCACATTATACAGGTGAGGAGTCCACATTATACAGGTGAGGAGTCCACATTATACAGGTGAGGAGTCCACATTATACAGGTGAGGAGTCAACCCAAACCTACTCTGTTAGCTGTGTGTGGGACTGTAGGACTACAACCCCGTCCTGTTGCTATCTGTTGGACTACAACCCCGTCCTGTTGCTATCTGTAGGACTACAACCCTGTCCTGTTGCTATCTGTAGGACCACAGCCCTGTCCTGTTGGTTGTGCTGTGCAGGTAGGAAGATGCAGGGTAATGACACAGGAAGATCTGAATATTAACTTCCTGTTTCTCTGTACCGTGCAGGTTGCTTGTGGCTACGCCCATACGCTGGCGCTGACAGACGAGGGCTTTATTTACGCTTGGGGGGCCAACTCTTATGGCCAGCTGGGGACAGGCAATAAGAGTAACCAGGCTGTCCCTACACTCATCAACACAGACAAGGAGAGGTGAGTTCCTCTGGACCTCCTCCAGGTCCCCAGGGTAGGACATCCTCCAGGGTAGGACATCCTCCAGGGTAGGACCTCCTCCAGGGTAGGACCTCCTCCAGGGTAGGACGGCCTCCAGGGCCCCAGGGTAGGACAGCCTCCAGGGTAGGACAGCCTCCAGGGTAGGACGGCCTCCAGGGCCCCAGGGCAGTACTGCCTCCAGGTTAGGATGGCCTCCAGGGCCCCAGGGTAGGACTGCCTCCAGGTTAGGACCGCCTCCAGGTTAGGACCGCCTCCAGGGTAGAACGGCCTCCAAGGTAGGATCTCCTCCAGGGTAGGACGGCCTCCAGGGTAGGATGGCCCCCAGGGCTCCAGGGTAGGACATTCTCCAGGGTAGGACGGCCTCCAGGGCCCCAGGGTAGGACTGCCTCCAGGTTAGGACCGCCTCCAGGGTAGGACGGCCTCCAAGGTAGGACCTCCTCCAGGGTAGGACGGCCTCCAGGGTAGGATGGCCCCCAGGGCTCCAGGGTAGGACAGCCTCCAGGGTAGGCTAGGGCGATATCTAGAGTTCCATACCTTCATATCGTTCTGATTTCACAGTATTATCCTGGTGTACGTCTGTTCATGGAGCAGTATTATCCTGGTCTGTTCATGGAGCAGTATTATCCTGGTCTGTTCATGGAGCAGTATTATCCTGGTCTGTTCATGGAGCAGTATTATCCTGGTCTGTTCATGGAGCAGTATTATCCTGGTCTGTTCATGGAGCAGTATTATCCTGGTGTACGTCTGTTCATGGAGCAGTATTATCCTGGTCTGTTCATGGAGCAGTATTATCCTGGTGTACGTCTGTTCATGGAGCAGTATTATCCTGGTCTGTTCATGGAGCAGTATTATCCTGGTGTACGTCTGTTCATGGAGCAGTATTATCCTGGTCTGTTCATGGAGCAGTATTATCCTGGTCTGTTCATGGAGCAGTATTATCCTGGTGTACGTCTGTTCATGGAGCAGTATTATCCTGGTGTACGTCTGTTCATGGAGCAGTATTATCCTGGTCTGTTCATGGAGCAGTATTATCCTGGTCTGTTCATGGAGCAGTATTATCCTGGTCTGTTCATGGAGCAGTATTATCCTGGTGTACGTCTGTTCATGGAGCAGTATTATCCTGGTCTGTTCATGGAGCAGTATTATCCTGGTCTGTTCATGGAGCAGTATTATCCTGGTCTGTTCATGGAGCAGTATTATCCTGGTCTGTTCATGGAGCAGTATTATCCTGGTGTACGTCTGTTCATGGAGCAGTATTATCCTGGTCTGTTCATGGAGCAGTATTATCCTGGTCTGTTCATGGAGCAGTATTATCCTGGTGTACGTCTGTTCATGGAGCAGTATTATCCTGGTCTGTTCATGGAGCAGTATTATCCTGGTCTGTTCATGGAGCAGTATTATCCTGGTCTGTTCATGGAGCAGTATTATCCTGGTCTGTTCATGGAGCAGTATTATCCTGGTCTGTTCATGGAGCAGTATTATCCTGGTCTGTTCATGGAGCGGTATTATCCTACTCTTTCAAAATATGTATTTATTCTAAGAAATATAGTGATGTGTTCAGTCAATGGTGCCACCTACCAGTGATATTAGAGGGTAGGACAATGGTGCCACCTACCGGTGATATTAGAGGGTAGGATAATGGTCTACCTACCGGTGATATTAGAGGGTGGGATAATGGTGCCACCTACCAGGTAATCACAGACTACCCTCTGGAGGTAATCACAGACTACCCTCTGGAGATAATCACATCACAGACTACCCTCTGGAGGTAATCACAGACTACCCTCTGGAGGTAATCACAGACTACCCTCTGGAGGTAATCATAGACTACCCTCTGGAGGTAATCATAGACTACCCTCTGGAGGTAATCACAGACAACCCTCTGGAGGTAATCACAGACTACCCTCTGGAGGTAATCACAGACTACCCTCTGGAGATAATCACATCACAGACTACCCTCTGGAGGTAATCACATCACAGACTACCCTCTGGAGGTAATCACATCACAGACTACCCTCTGGAGGTAATCACATCAGACTACCCTCTGGAGGTAATCACATCACAGACGACCCTCTGGAGGTAATCACAGACTACCCTCTGGAGGTAATCACATCACAGACTACCCTCTGGAGGTAATCACATCACAGACTACCCTCTGGAGGTAATCACATCACAGACTACCCTCTGGAGGTAATCACAGACTACCCTCTGGAGGTAATCACATCACAGACGACCCTCTGGAGGTAATCACAGAAAACCCTCTGGAGGTAATCACAGACAACCCTCTGGAGGTAATCACAGACTACCCCCTGGAGGTAATCACATCACAGACGCCCCTCTGGAGGTAATCACATCACAGACGACCCTCTGGAGGTAATCACAGACTACCCTCTGGAGGTAATCATAGACTACCCTCTGGAGGTAATCACAGACGACCCTCTGGAGGTAATCATAGACTACCCTCTGGAGGTAATCATAGACTACCCTCTGGAGGTAATCATAGACTACCCTCTGGAGGTAATCACAGATGACCCTCTGGAGGTAATCACAGACGACCCTCTGGAGGTAATCACATCACAGACGACCCTCTGGAGGTAATCACATCACAGACGACCCTCTTGAGGTAATCACAGACTACCCTCTGGAGGTAATCACATCACAGACGACCCTCTGGAGGTAATCACAGAAAACCCTCTGGAGGTAATCACAGACTACCCTCTGGAGGTAATCACAGACTACCCTCTGGAGGTAATCATAGACTACCCTCTGGAGGTAATCACAGACTACCCTCTGGCGGTAATCATAGACTACCCTCTGGAGGTAGTCACAGACTACCCTCTGGAGGTAGTCACAGACTACCCTCTGGAGGTAACCATAGACTACCCTCTGGAGGTAATCACAGACTACCCTCTGGAGGTAATCACAGACGACCCTCTGGAGGTAATCATAGACTACCCTCTGGAGGTAATCACAGACGACCCTCTGGAGGTAATCTAATCACAGACTACCCTCTGGAGGTAATCACATCACAGACTACCCTCTGGAGGTAATCACAGACGACCCTCTGGAGGTAATCACAGACTACCCTCTGGAGATAATCACAGACTACCCTCTGGAGGGTAGTCTGTGATTAGATTACCTCCAGAGGGTCGTCTGTGATTACCTCACATCACAATTTGTCTTTTGATTATATACACCGGTATTCAAATGTGGTCACAATCAGAATATGGACAAAATCAGGATGAAGGACACTTCACTTCAGTATCTTGGCAAAGATCTTTCCATTGAAAAACCCCTGGAAGGATTGGGGTGACAAGCCCTGGAAGGGTTGGGCTGACAAGCCCTGGAAGGATTGGGGTGACAAGCCCTGGAAGGGTTGGGGTGAAAAAGCCCTGGAAGGGTTGGGGTGAAAAAGCCCTGGAAGGGTTGGGGTGAAAAAGCCCTGGAAGGGTTGGGGTGGGGGTGAAAAAGCCCTGGAAGGGTTGGGGTTGGGGTGCTCATTGGAATTATGAGACTGTTGTTGTGTTCCAGCCTGTATTTATCTTGTCGGTCTCCATTTTTTGTTATAATAATGCTTGTTGATCATCATGTATCTATTGAACTCTAATGCTGCTCAGTGAAATCCTTCACTTGAAGAGGACTGTTTTGTTCCTGCCACAGTCAGGTTGTCCGGCCTGGCGAGGTGTCTAAAAGACTGATGTCTGTCCTGTCTGTCTGTCCTGTCTGTCTGTCCTCCTTGTCTGTCCTGTCACTCTGTAGGATGGTGGAGGTGGCAGCGTGCCACACCAGCCATACGTCTGCAGCTAAGACTCAGAGCGGTCAGGTGCTGATGTGGGGTCAGTGTAGGGGTCAAGCTGTAGCCTGCCCTCACCTCACTCACTTCGCCAGCACTGACGATGTCTTTGCTTGCTTCGCCACACCCGCTGTCACATGGCACCTCCTCACCGTGGGTAAGACTGACACACCTCCTCACCGTGGGTAAGACTGACACACCTCCTCACCGTGGGTAAGACTGACACATCTCCTCACCGTGGGTAAAAGTGACACACCTCCTCACCGTGGGTAAAACTGACACACCTCAACCGTGGGTAAGACTGACACACCTCCTCACCGTGGGTAAGACTGACACATCTCCTCACCGTGGGTAAAACTGACACACCTCAACCGTGGGTAAGACTGACACACCTCCTCACCGTGGGTAAGACTGACACACCTCCTCAACCGTGGGTAAGACTGACACACCTCACCCTGGGTAAGACTGACTCCTCACTGTGGGTAAGACTGACACACCTCCTCACTGTGGGTAAGACTGACACCTCACCGTGGGTTAGACTGACACACCTCACCGTGGGTACACCTCGTCACCGTGGGTACACCTCCTCACCGTGGGTAAGACTGACACACCTCCTCACAGTGGGTAAGACTGACTCCTCACCGTGGGTTAGACTGACACACCTCACCGTGGGTACACCTCACCGTGGGTACACCTCCTCACCGTGGGTAAGACTGACACACCTCCTCACCGTGGGTTAGACTGACACACCTCACCGTGGGTACACCTCCTCACCGTGGGTAAGACTGACACACCTCCTCACCGTGGGTAAGACTGACACATCTCCTCACCGTGGGTAAGACTGACACACCTCCTCACCGTGGGTAAGACTGACACACCTCCTCACCGTGGGTAAGACTGACACACCTCACCGTGGGTAAGACTGACACATCTCCTCACCGTGGGTAAGACTGACACACCTCCTCACCGTGGGTAAGACTGACACACCTCAACCGTGGGTAAAACTGACACACCTCAACCGTGGGTAAAACTGACACACCTCAACCGTGGGTAAAACTGACACACCTCAACCGTGGGTAAGACTGACACACCTCAACCGTGGGTAAGACTGACACACCTCCTCAACCGTGGGTAAAACTGACACACCTCCTCAACCGTGGGTAAAACGGACACATCTCCTCAACCGTGGGTAAAACTGACACATCTCCTCAACCGTGGGTAAGACTGACATCTCCTCACCGTGGGTAAGACTGACACACCTCCTCACCGTGGGTTAGACTGACACATCTCCTCACCGTGGGTAAGACTGACACATCTCCTCAACCGTGGGTAAAACTGACACACCTCAACCGTGGGTAAGACTGACACCTCCTCACCGTGGGTAAGACTGACACACCTCCTCACCGTGGGTTAGACTGACACATCTCCTCACCGTGGGTAAGACTGACACACCTCCTCAACCGTGGGTAAAACTGACACACCTCCTCACCGTGGGTAAGACTGACACACCTCCTCACCGTGGGTAAGACTGACACACCTCCTCACCGTGGGTAAGACTGACACACCTCCTCACCGTGGGTAAGACTGACACACCTCAACAGTGGGTAAAACTGACACTGTACAGGATGTGATGATGGTTACAGACCTGGGATCAGATATTATTTGAAGTATTTCCAATAGATTTGAGTGTTTTCGTTGCTCTGGCCTCTTTTAGAGGACTGATGTTTTTGTTCTGTGTTATTCAGACGGTGATGACTATCTGACGGTGGCCCAGTCTCTGAAGAGGGAGTTTGACAGCCCGGACATCTCAGATCTCAAGTTCCTTGTGGATGGAAAGTGTATCCACGTACACAAAGCCCTCCTAAAGATCAGGTACCTAAAAGGACTTTAGTTTACACAGGCAGGCCAATTCACATCTTCTATACCAATCAGATCAGCTCATTGGACAATAGTTGGGAGGTAGGTGGGGGGGGGGGGAGAGATCAGAATTTGGGCTGCCGGTGTAAAGGGTTCCAAACAGACCCAGGTGGTCTCCTTATGGGCCTTGGTCACACAGAACCACCATTTAATACAATGATAACGTTCATTTCGTTTTTATCCAAACAAATGTTAACCCGAGACATATTTATTCGGTATGTGGTGTGGCGCTGAGGGTTTTTAGTATTTCTACTGAAGTTTTGCTCTGTTCGTTCACTTTTCCTCTGTAAATACATCATTTATTTGAGGTACAACACCACTCTGAAGGTTATTTAGTTCTTTGTACCACTGTGCCCCCCCCCCCCACACACACTATCAACCTGCCTGCTTGCAAAACACAGATCAGCCCGCTGGTCACTGGAGAGCCCCAGAGAGATAGCTGCCGGTCACTGGTAGGGAATACATGTTAGGAACTTTCCTCCTCCTCAGACCTCTCCCCTCCCTTAGTAAAGTCTCTCTCTCTCTCCCCTCCCCTAGTCAAGCCTCTCTCTCTCTCCCCCTCCCCTAGTCAAGCCTCTCTCTCTCTCTCTCTCCCCTCCCTTAGTAAAGTCTCTCTCTCTCTCCCCTCCCCTAGTCAAGCCTCTCTCTCTCTCCCCTCCCCTAGTCAAGCCTCTCTCTCTCTCCCCTCCCCTAGTCAAGCCTCTCTCTCTCTCCCCTCCCCTAGTCAAGCCTCTCTCTCTCTCTCTCCCCTCCCTTAGTAAAGTCTCTCTCTCTCTCCCCTCCCTTAGTCAAGCCTCTCTCCCCTCCCTTAGTAAAGTCTCTCTCTCTCTCCCCTCCCTTAGTCAAGCCTCTCTCTCTCCCCTCCCTTAGTAAAGCCTCTCTCTCTCTCCCCTCCCCTAGTCAAGCCTCTCTCTCTCTCTCTCTCTCTCTCTCTCCCCTCCCCTAGTCAAGCCTCTCTCTCTCTCTCTCCCCTCCCCTAGTCAAGCCTCTCTCTCTCTCTCTCTCCCCTCCCCTAGTCAAGCCTCTCTCTCTCTCTCTCTCTCCTCCCCTAGTCAAGCCTCTCTCTCTCTCTCCCCTCCCCTAGTCAAGCCTCTCTCTCTCCCCTCCCCTAGTCAAGCCTCTCTCTCTCTCCCCTCCCCTAGTCAAGCCTCTCTCTCTCTCCCCTCCCCTAGTCAAGCCTCTCTCTCTCTCCCCTCCCCTAGTCAAGCCTCTCTCTCCTCTCCCCTCCCCTAGTCAAGCCTCTCTCTCTCTCCCGTCTCCCCTAGTCAAGCCTCTCTCTCTCTCCCGTCTCCCCTAGTCAAGCCTCTCTCTCTCTCCCCTCCCCTAGTCAAGCCTCTCTCTCTCTCCCCTCCCCTAGTCAAGCCTCTCTCTCTCTCCCCTCCCTTAGTAAAGCCTCTCTCTCTCTCCCCTCCCTTAGTAAAGCCTCTCTCTCTCTCCCCTCCCTTAGTAAAGCCTCTCTCTCTCTCCCCTCCCTTAGTAAAGCCTCTCTCTCTCTCCCCTAGTCAAGCCTCTCTCCCCTCCCCTAGTCAAGCCTCTCTCTCTCTCCCGTCTCCCTTAGTAAAGTCTCTCTCTCCCGTCTCCCACACACACAGCCACATGTTGTACACACAGCCACATGTTGTACACACAGCCACATGTTGTACACACAGCCCCATGTTGTACACACAGCCACATGTTGTACACACAGCCACATGTTGTACACACAGCCACATGTTGTACACACAGCCACATGTTGTACACACAGCCACATGTTGTACACACAGCCCCATGTTGTACACACAGCCCCATGTTGTACACACAGCCACATGTTGTACACACAGCCCCATGTTGTACACACAGCCCCATGTTGTACACACAGCCCCATGTTGTACACACAGCCCCATGTTGTACACACAGCCCCATGTTGTACACACAGCCACATGTTGTACACACAGCCACATGTTGTACACACAGCCACATGTTGTACACACAGCCACATGTTGTACACACAGCCACATGTTGTACACACAGCCACATGTTGTACACACAGCCACATGTTGTACACACAGCCACATGTTGTACACACAGCCACATGTTGTACACACAGCCACATGTTGTACACACAGCCACATGTTGTACACACAGCCACATGTTGCCACAGGTTCAGAGTTTGTTTTTACATACCACCCCACTCCCCCACAAACAGCTACAAACATTTCTGTGAACAATGTGTTGAAATGACATGGTGATTTCCAGTAGTTGCCTTCCTTGTCTCATCCCAAGTCTGCTATGTTTGTTACCACTGCGTTGTATGAAACTATGATTCGGTCTCGGTGTGTCTGTCCTTCCTGTTGACGCTATGAGGAAGGACAAAGCTATTGTTTCTCCTCTGGTTCTTTTTTTATAAACTCGCACGCAACATCCTCATGCCTTAAACGCTATCGTTTTCGATTTGCCAAATCAGAGGTAAAGAAAATGTATTTATTTTTACATCTCGAAATGTGTTTGTTTGAAACACAGAGTTTACAAAACATTAAGTACACCTGCTGTTCCTTCCCCCTGACATAGATTGACCAGGTGAAAGCTACGATCCCTTATTGAATGTCGCTCAGTGTAGATGAAGGAAAGGACAGGAGGATTGGACTCCATTTGAGACATGGATTGTGTATGTGTGCCTTTCAGAGGGTGAATGGGCAAGACATTGATGTGTCATTTGAACGGGGAAGTGGTAGTAGGTGCCGGAGGCAGGTGTTCCTAATGTTTGGTGTACTCCGTGTAGAAACTAGATGCATATTTACAAAAGTATATGGACACCTCTTCAAATTAGTAGATTCGGGCTATTTTAGCCACACACCAGTTGCTAGCAGGCGTTAAAAATCGAGCACACAGCATTGCAATCTCCATAGACAAACATTGGAAGTAGAATGGCCCGTACTGAAGAACTCAGTGACTTTCAACGTGGCACTGTTATAGGGATGCCATCTTTCCAACAAGTCAGTTTGTAATATTCTTGCTCTGCTAGAGCTTCCCCGGTCAACTGTAAGTGCTGTTATTTTGAAGTGGAAACGTCTAGGAGCAACAACGGCTCAGCCGTGGAGTGGTAGGCCACACAAGCTCACAGAACGGGAGCGGCGAGTGATGAGGCGCATAGCGCGTAAAACAATTATCTTTCCTCGGTTGCAACACTCACTACCGAGTTCCAAACTGCCTCTGGAAGCAATGTCAGCACAATAACTGTTTGTTCGGGAGCTTCATGAAATGGGTTTCCGTGGCCGAGCAGCCGCACACAAGCCTAAGATCACCATGCGCAATGCCAAGCGTCGGCTGGAGTGGTGTAAAGCTTGCCGCCATTGGACTCTGGAGCAGTGGAAACGTTTCTCTGGTGATGAATCAGCCTTCAGCATCTGGCTGTCTGACTGACAAATCTGGGGTTTGGTGGATGCCAGGAGAACACTATTTGCCCCAATGGATAGTGCCAACTGTAAAGTTTGGTGGATGAGGAATAATGGTCTGGGGCTGTTTTTCATGATTCGGGCCCCTTAGTTCCAGTGAAGGGAAATCTTAACACTACAGCATACAATGACATTCTAGATGATTCTGTGCTTCAAACTTTGTGGCAACAGTTTGGGGAAGGCCCTTCCCTGTTTCAGCATGACAATGCCCCTGTGCACAAAGCAAGGTCCATACAGAAATGGTTTGTTGAGTTCAGTGTGGAAGAACTTGACTGGCCTGCGCAGAGCCCTGACCTCAACCCCATCGGACACCTTTGGGATGAATTGGAACGCTGACTGCGAGCCAGGCCTTATCGCCCAACATCAGTGTTCCCGACCTCACTAATGCTCTTGTGGCTGAATGGAAGCAAGTCCCCACAGCAATGTTCCAACATCTAGTGGAAAGCCTTCCCAGAAGAGTGGAGGCTGTTATAGCAGCAATGTTCCAACATCTAGTGGAAAGCCTTCCCAGAAGAATGGAGGCTGTTATAGCAGCAATGTTCCAACATCTAGTGGAAAGCCTTCCCAGAAGAGTGGAGGCTGTTATAGCACCAATGTTCCAACATCTAGTGGAAAGCCTTCCCAGAAGAGTGGAGGCTGTTATAGCAGCAATGTTCCAACATCTAGTGGAAAGCCTTCCCAGAAGAGTGGAGGCTGTTATAGCACCAATGTTCCAACATCTAGTGGAAAGCCTTCCCAGAAGAGTGGAGGCTGTTATAGCAGCAATGTTCCAACATCTAGTGGAAAGCCTTCCCAGAAGAGTGGAGGCTGTTATAGCACCAATGTTCCAACATCTAGTGGAAAGCCTTCCCAGAAGAGTGGAGGCTGTTATAGCAGCAATGTTCCAACATCTAGTGGAAAGCCTTCCCAGAAGAGTGGAGGCTGTTATAGCAGCAATGTTCCAACATCTAGTGGAAAGCCTTCCCAGAAGAGTGGAGGCTGTTATAGCAGCAATGTTCCAACATCTAGTGGAAAGCCTTCCCAGAAGAGTGGAGGCTGTTATAGCAGCAATGTTCCAACATCTAGTGGAAAGCCTTCCCAGGACCACCTCCATATTAATGCCCATGATTTTGGAATGAGATGTTCGATGAGCAGGTGTCCACATACTTTTGGTCATGTAGTGCATCTAATATGCAGCTAGCTAAGCTCAGAGATCAAAATGAGCTGAATTCAAACTTCACATCAGGGCACATATTTTCCATGGTGACTGGTCTGTTGTCACCCTCCACGGTGACTGATCGCCACGGTGACTGATCACCACGGTGACTGATCGCCATGGTGACTGATCTCCACGGTGACTGATCTGTCGCCACCCTCCACGGTGACTGATCTCCACGGTGACTGATCTCCACGGAGACTGATCGGTTGTCATCTTTCCATGTTTTCAGGTGTGAACATTTCCGTGTGTTGCTGAACGAGACAGACGAGGAGTCTATTGAGATTCACCAGTTCTCTTACCTGGTCTACAGGGCCTTCCTCGAATACCTTTACACAGACACCATCAACCTGCCTCCGGAGGACGCCATAGGTTCATATATTTATTTAACCTTTTATTTAACGAGGCAAATCAGTTAAGAACAAATTCTTATTTTCAATGACGGCCTAGGAACAGTGGGTTAACACTACACTACACTCTAACCACTAGGCTACCCTGCCACCTCTACACTCTAACCACTAGGCTACCCTGACGCCTCTACACTCTAACCACTAGACTACCTGCCTCCTCTACACTCTAACCACTAGGCTACCCTGCCACCTCTACATTCTAACCACTAGGCTACCCTGACGCCTCTACACTCTAACCACTAGGCTACCCTGCCACCTCTACACTCTAACCACTAGGCTACCGTGCCACCTCTACATTCTAACCACTAGGCTACCCTGACGCCTCTACACTCTAACCACTAGGCTACCCTGCCTCCTCTACACTCTAACCACTAGGCTACCCTGCCACCTCTACACTCTAACCACTAGGCTACCCTGCCGCCTCTACACTCTAACCACTAGTCTACCCTGCCACCTCTACACTCTAACCACTAGGCTACCCTGCCACCTCCACACTCTAACCACTAGGCTACCCTGACGCCTCTACACTCTAACCACTAGTCTACCCTGCCACCTCTACACTCTAACCACTAGGCTACCCTGACGCCTCTACACTCTAACCACTAGGCTACCCTGCCTCCTCTACACTCTAACCACTAGGCTACCCTGCCGCCTCTACACTTTATCCACTAGGCTACCCTGCCGCCTCTACACTCTAACCACTAGGCTACCCTGCTGCCTCTACACTCTAACCACTAGGCTACCCTGATGCCTCTACACTCTAACCACTAGTCTACCCAGCTGCCTCTACACTCTAACCACTAGGCTACCCTGCCGCCTCTACACTCTAACCACTAGGCTACCCTGCCACCTCCACACTCTAACCACTAGGCTACCCTGCCGCCTCTACACTCTAACCACTAGGCTACCCTGCCACCTCTACACTCTAACCACTAGGCTACCCTGCCACCTCTACACTCTAACCACTAGGCTACCCTGCCGCCTCTACACTCTAACCACTAGGCTACCCTGCCACCTCTACACTCTAACCACTAGGCTACCCTGCCGCCTCTACACTCTAACCACTAGGCTACCCTGCCGCCTCTACACTCTAACCACTAGGCTACCCTGCCGCCTCTACACTCTAACCACTAGGCTACCCTGCCGCCTCTACACTCTAACCACTAGGCTACCCAGCCGCCTCTACACTCTAACCACTAGGCTACCCTGCCACCTCTACACTCTAACCACTAGGCTACCCTGCCACCTCTACACTCTAACCACTAGGCTACCCTGCCACCTCTACACTCTAACCACTAGGCTACCCTGCCGCCTCTACACTCTAACCACTAGGCTACACTGCCGCCTCTACACTCTAACCACTAGGCTACCCTGATGCCTCTACACTCTAACCACTAGGCTACCCTGATGCCTCTACACTCTAACCACTAGGCTACCCTGATGCCTCTACACTCTAACCACTAGGCTACCCTGCCACCTCTACACTCTAACCAATAGGCTACCCTGCCACCTCTACACTCTAACCACTAGGCTACCCTGCCACCTCTACACTCTAACCACTAGGCTACCCTGATGCCTCTACACTCTTACCACTAGGCTACCCTGCCGCCTCTACACTCTAACCACTAGGCTACCCTGATGCCTCTACACTCTTACCACTAGGCTACCCTGCCGCCTCTACACTCTAACCACTAGGCTACCCTTTATAGAAAGTATTGTAAATGCACTAGAATTCCACCGTTAACCTGGACTCAGAAGAAGATCACTATAAAATGACTGGGGCACCATTTGGGCCGTATTCCATGTATCTCTCCTGTGTGTACCGTAGGTCTCCTGGACTTAGCTACGTTCTACCGTGAGACGCGTCTGAAGAGACTGTGTCAGGAGACCATCAAGAGAGGCATCTCTGAGGAAAACGCGATTACACTGCTCTCTGCTGCCGTCAAGTACGAGGCCAGGGTAAGAGGCGTTACACGTTCTGTTGTCCTCCCGTAGACCCTGAACACTGACCAGCCAGCCCACAGACCCTCTCTGTTGTACTCCCGTAGACCTGAACACTGACCAGCCAGCCCACAGACCCTCTCTGTTGTCCTCCCATAGACCCTGAACACTGACCAGCCAGCCCAGACCCTCTCTGTTGTCCTCCCATAGACCCTGAACACTGACCAGCCAGCCCAGACCCTCTCTGTTGTACTCCCGTAGACCTGAACACTGACCAGCCAGCCCAGACCCTCTCTGTTGTCCTCCCATAGACCCTGAACACTGACCAGCCAGCCCAGACCCTCTCTGTTGTACTCCCGTAGACCTGAACACTGACCAGCCAGCCCACAGACCCTCTCTGTTGTCCTCCCATAGACCCTGAACACTGACCAGCCAGCCCAGACCCTCTCTGTTGTCCTCCCATAGACCCTGAACACTGACCAGCCAGCCCAGACCCTCTCTGTTGTCCTCCCATAGACCCTGAACACTGACCAGCCAGCCCAGACCCTCTCTGTTGTACTCCCGTAGACCTGAACACTGACCAGCCAGCCCAGACCCTCTCTGTTGTCCTCCCATAGACCCTGAACACTGACCAGCCAGCCCAGACCCTCTCTGTTGTCCTCCCATAGACCCTGAACACTGACCAGCCAGCCCAGACCCTCTCTGTTGTACTCCCGTAGACCTGAACACTGACCAGCCAGCCCAGACCCTCTCTGTTGTCCTCCCATAGACCCTGAACACTGACCAGCCAGCCCAGACCCTCTCTGTTGTCCTCCCATAGACCCTGAACACTGACCAGCCAGCCCAGACCCTCTCTGTCCTGTCTGTTGTACTAGTTGTTACATCTACCAGTCACTGCCCTCTGTGTTGTTCTAGTTGTGTTGTTCTCGTTGTGTTGTTCTCGTTGTGTTGTTCTCGTTGTACCAGTAGTTCCTCTACCAGTCACTGCCCTCTGTGATGTTCTCGTTGTACCAGTAGTTCCTCTACCAGTCACTGCCCTCTGTGTTGTACTCCTCCTGTCCCCAGCGCTGACCACTGACCAGCCATCCATCTCCCTGTTCCTCCTACAGGACCTGGAAGAGTTCTGCTTCAAGTTCTGTGTCAACCACCTGACAGCCGTTACCCAGACGCAGGCCTTCGCCGATATGGACCACGAGCTGCTGAAGGCCTTCATCAGTAAAGCTAGCCGATATGGGGCCTTCAAAAACTGACTGGTCGACAGCCCACTAGCTAAGACTCTGGGTTAAGAGACTGGGGAATGGGTGAGGGGGATGGGGGAGTGGGATGGAGGAGCAGGAAGGGGAATGGGGGGATGGGAGAGGGGGGCGGGGGGGGGGGGGGGGCAGGAAGGAGAATGGGGATGGAAGAGAGGGATGAAGGCAGATGGATGTCTATCTGAGAGAGAGGGGACAGAGCTGTCTCAACTCTGAGAGAGAGGGGACAGAGCTGTCTCAACCCTGGGAGAGAGGGGACAGAGCTGTCTCAACCCTGGGAGAGAGGGGACAGATGTCTCAACTCTGGGAGAGAGGGGACAGATGTGTCAACCCTGGGAGAGAGGGGACAGATGTCTCAACCCTGGGAGAGAGGGGACAGATGTCTCAACCCTGGGAGAGAGGGGACAAATGTCTCAACCCTGGGAGAGAGGGGACAGAGATGTCTCAACCCTGGGAGAGAGGTGACAGAGATGTCTCAACCCTGGGAGAGAGGTGACAGAGATGTCTCAACCCTGGGAGAGAGGGGACAGATGTCTCAATCCTGGGAGAGAGGGGACAGATGTCTCAATCCTGGGAGAGAGGGGACAGATGTCTCAACCCTGGGAGAGAGGGGACAGATGTCTCAACCCTGGGAGAGAGGGGACAGATGTCTCAACCCTGGGAGAGAGGGGACAGATGTCTCAACCCCTGGGAGAGAGGGGACAGATGTCTCAACCCTGGGAGAGAGGGGACAGATGTCTCAACCCTGGGAGAGAGGGGACAGATGTCTCAACCCTGGGAGAGAGGGGACAGATGTCTCAACCCTGGGAGAGAGGGGACAGATGTCTCAACCCTGGGAGAGAGGGGACAGATGTCTCAACCCTGGGAGAGAGGGGACAGATGTCTCAACTCTTGAGAGAGAGGGGACAGATGTCTCAACCCTGGGAGAGAGGGGACAGATGTCTCAACCCTGGGAGAGAGGGGACAAATGTCTCAACCCTGGGAGAGAGGGGACAGAGATGTCTCAACCCTGGGAGAGAGGTGACAGAGATGTCTCAACCCTGGGAGAGAGGTGACAGAGATGTCTCAACCCTGGGAGAGAGGGGACAGATGTCTCAATCCTGGGAGAGAGGGGACAGATGTCTCAATCCTGGGAGAGAGGGGACAGATGTCTCAACCCTGGGAGAGAGGGGACAGATGTCTCAACCCTGGGAGAGAGGGGACAGATGTCTCAACCCTGGGAGAGAGGGGACAGATGTCTCAACCCTGGGAGAGAGGGGACAGATGTCTCAACCCTGGGAGAGAGGGGACAGATGTCTCAACCCTGGGAGAGAGGGGACAGATGTCTCAACCCTGGGAGAGAGGGGACAGATGTCTCAACTCTTGAGAGAGAGGGGACAGATGTCTCAACCCTGGGAGAGAGGGGACAGATGTCTCAACCCTGGGAGAGAGGGGACAGATGTCTCAACCCTGGGAGGGAGGTGACAGAGATGTCTCAACCCTGGGAGAGAGGGGACAGAGATGTCTCAACCCTGGGAGAGAGGGGACAGAGATGTCTCAACCCTGGGAGAGAGGGGACAGAGATGTCTCAACCCTGGGAGGGAGGTGACAGAGATGTCTCAACCCTGGGAGAGAGGTGACAGAGATGTCTCAACCCTGGGAGAGAGGGATCAGAGCGTGATCAGAGCGTGATCAGGATCCATAGGGGGAACACTGTGTTGGGGATAGGTTGTCATTTGGTAAGCAGACATGGTAGAAAAACAGCATCATATTGGCGCCTTGCAGATAAGGTATATTTAGGTAGTTTTAGGGGCCTCTATTCAAGCTTTACAGATTGAGTGATACAAATGTCAATGTCATTTCCGATAGAGCGAAGTGAGCAGCGTTTACCGTGAATGGAGTGTCCGTTATAACGCAGAAACATTCCCTTTTTAAATTTGAATCATGACGTAAGGCTGATCTTCTGTGATATGGTTTGAATGGAGCCCCGGGTTGTATTGGTGGAACTCACCCTCTCTCTTCACAGGTGGGCTTTAATGTCAGTGACGTGGCAGTACTGCCTAGTCCAAGTGCAAATGACAACTGAATGTGGTTCCTTCAACTTGGATCTATTAAGAGAGTCCTATAGGCCTGTTTATACAGGAACAATATGATCAAATGCTTTGTCATCGAGAAGCCAATGATGTTTTAATAAATCTGAAGCTGTCATTCTTTGGTTCTGTTTAGCTACTGGGTCTATTTGGGGATGTACAACCCCCCCCCCCCCCCCCCCCCGGCCATTTTGGAGATGTACAACCCCCCCCCCCCCCCCGGCCATTTTGGAGATGTACAACCCCCCCCCCGGCCATTTTGGAGATGTACAACCCCCCCCCCCCCCGGCCATTTTGGAGATGTACAACCCCCCCCCCCCCCCCAGCCATTTTGGAGATGTACAACCCCCCCCCCCCCCCCCGGCCATTTTGGAGATGTACAACCCCCCCCCCCCCCCCCCGGCCATTTTGGGGATGTACAACCCCCCCCCCCCCCCCCCGGCCATTTTGGAGATGTACAACCCCCCCCCGGCCATTTTTGGAGATGTACAACCCCCCCCCGGCCATTTTGGAGATGTACAAGCCCCCCCCCCCCCCCCCCCGGCCATTTTTGGAGATGTACAACCCCCCCCCCCCCGGCCATTTTGGAGATGTACAACCCCCCTACCCCCAGCCATTTGGGGATGTACAACCCCCCCACCCCCCCAGCCATTTGGGGATGTACAACCCCTGGCCAGAAGTAGTGGACTACATAGGTAATAGGGAGCCATTTGGGGTGCAGAATGTGCCGTCTGGTGTCAGTGCTACCCATTCTAACTTGTCCATAATACTGAAGAACCTTTGTACACCGAGGTGTGATGCCTGCTGTGAACCAGAGGGGGGCGTTGTTTCATTCTTCCATACTTCCATTTTGACAGAAAGCTTCTGGGCCTCGTTTATAAAACGGACTTCCGATCAATTTTGATCTTAAGTATAACTTACCCAGAAAACCACGTATAAGTAGTTATTTATTTAAAAAAAAAACTTAGTCTGACACGGAAATGATCGTATCTCTACTCAGAGTCTAGACTTCCCCTTGCAGTTTAAGATCAGACCATTTTATTTTTCACATCAGCCACAGTTCTGTCTTGCTGTCCCGCCTCGTTCACTGCAGCGGTGACACACTCCCAAAGATACCCGTTTTGGGCTTTTGTTTGACAACCCACTATTTAGTCCCACCGAATAATACGCGTTGCCTGTCTTCAATCTCCTACCATCGCCGTGATCTCGTCTTTCGGACCGTGGCTATTCCTGTCTAAACCCTCGTTTGTGCGATCATTCTATAAGGGGAAATCGCTGCTTTGTAAGGCACATTTCAGGTGTCGTTAATTAGAGATTTAAATAGACGACAGGTGCCGTAAGTTACAAATGGGCCTCTTAGAAGCTGCCTAAGCAAGGTTTTTCATGCTCAGTGTGCTTCATGCTTGAAACGTAAGCACACCGTTGGAAATTATTTTACGACCAAGTATAAATCTTAACATTTAGTTATAAATGAGGTCTCCTGGTCCTTGTGGGGATAATGGGGACATTTTATTGTTTTCATGTTTTCCGCTTTTTCCATGACATTTGCAGGTATTTAAAAAAGAAAAACAGTTGACTTATTTTCCGGTCTTTACTTTGTAGTTTCCAAATGACTTGCCAATTTCCTGCTTAAACGGGTTATAAGAAAACCATTTTAGTCCATTAGCTTGGAGAAAACATTGGGGAAATAACTTGTGATTTCTGAAATGATAAGGATGCCCACAAGTCTCTCCCAAGTCGCACGTATAAGCACTTGTAAATCCTATTGATGGTATCAAACACAACTTCTGAACTATGGGCTTAAGTCTCACCACCGATGCTGTCATACAACACAGGAACCGATAAACAATCGGCATTTCACTCTCCTCACACCAATGACGCTCTACAATTTATATTCTGTTTTTGCTGTCATCAATGATTTGTCTATGAAGGTGTGGAAATGGTTTTTTATTTTTTAAAGATTCTCCACACTGACTTAGAATGTGATGTACATCTCAATGAGGCCTTGGGCAAACTGAATGGTCAAAGAGTTCATAAAAATGGTTTGAATAAAGTAACAAATGCTAAGCTGCTCCAACTAAACTAGAAACGGAGAGAAAAGACTTACAACCTTTATTCCTCTCTCGTTCCGACGGTTTGTTTTGGGCAGGATGTGATGTGCTGCCGTAGGATTGGTCAAATAGTTGTGCACTCTCTAGGGAATAGGGTGCCATTTGGGACACAGACCAGAAGGTACTTCCTGGGTGATTAGCCTTCTGACCACTCTCATGGTTACTCCCAAAACAAATAATACCAAAGTATTGAGGGTACGACACCAGTACTTAGGTACCTATCTTCAATTAACACAACAGGCATGCTCAAATCTCCCCCCCCCCCCCCCATACACAGATCTGGCATGTATAGGATCTGGTTTCAGAGCTCACACATGTACAGTACACACACACATTCATGCTACATACACATCACAACTGTTGCTACCAGACTCTTATTATGATTACTAATACTGCAACATTTAAACACTTACCCCTCAATCCCCCCTTTCCCTGATACAGGTGTAAATATTGGGACTATAAACTGTGCCTTCCTGTATTATACTAATGAGAACATGTTTATTCTATTCTACTGAGACATTTACTTTATGTTCCTATTGTTATACTTTATTCATTCTTATTTGTTGTTGCGTTGTAGAGAGAGAACCTACACGCAACCATTTCATTGGACGGTGTATACCATGTGTATCCTGTACATACTACTAATAAAACTGGAAACTTGGCCACAAATATAGACTGTTCTCATTCACTAGTTAAGCCTGTACTCCGAGACAGAATACAGTATGGAATTGTATTGAATAGTTTGGGGTAGGCCTCGTCTCCGAGGTTGGTTACAGTGAAGTGGTTTATTGTATGAGTGATCCCATAGGTTAATCAGCGGTGGAATTGCCTTCATGCTCATTGGCTGAAGTTAATAGGCGAATGACATTCCGCATGCTTGCTAATAGTAAACATGGACACACCCATATCAATACCTGCTCTACTGATCAGGTAACATCATAATCAATACCTGCTCTACTGATCAGGTAACATTATAATCAATACCCGCTCTACTGATCAGGTAACATTATAATCAATACCTGCTCTACTGATCAGGTAACATTATAATCAATACCTGCTCTACTGATCAGGTAACATTATAATCAATACCTGCTCTACTGATGAGGTAACATTATAATCAATACCTGCTCTACTGATGAGGTAACATTATAATCAATACCCGCTCTACCCGCTCTACTGGGGCGGCAGCGTAGCCTAGTGGTTAGAGCGTTGGACTAGTAACCGGAAGGTTGCAAGTTCAAACCCCCGAGCTGACAAGGTACAAATCTGTCGTTCTGCCCCTGAACAGGCAGTTAACCCACTGTTCCTAGGCCGTCATTGTAAATAAGAATTTGTTCTTAACTGACTTGCCTGGTTAAATAAAGGTCAAATAAATAATAATAATAATCAATACCTGCTCTACTGATCAGGTAACATAATAATCAATACCTGCTCTACTGATGAGGTAACATTATAATCAATACCTGCTCTACTGATGAGGTAACATTATAATCAATACCTGCTCTACTGATGAGGTAACATTATAATCAATACCTGCTCTACTGATGAGGTAACATTATAATCAATACCTGCTCTACTGATGAGGTAACATTATAATCAATACCTGCTCTACTGATCAGGTAACATAATAATCAATACCTGCTCTACTGACCAGGTAACATTATAATCAATACATGCTATACTGATGAGGTAACATAATCAATACCTGCTCTACTGATCAGGTAACATTGTAATCAATACCTGCTATACTGATGAGGTAACATAATAATCAATACCTGCTCTACTGATGAGGTAACATTATAATCAATACCTGCTCTACTGATGAGGTAACATTATAATCAATACCTGCTCTACTGATGAGGTAACATTATAATCAATACCTGCTCTACTGATCAGGTAACATAATAATCAATACCTGCTCTACTGACCAGGTAACATTATAATCAATACATGCTATACTGATGAGGTAACATAATCAATACCTGCTCTACTGATCAGGTAACATTATAATCAATACCTGCTCTACTGATCAGGTAACATAATCAATACCTGCTCTACTGATCAGGTAACATTATAATCAATACCTGCTCTACTGATGAGGTAACATTATAATCAATACCTGCTCTACTGATGAGGTAACATTATAATCAATACCTGCTCTACTGATCAGGTAACATAATAATCAATACCTGCTCTACTGACCAGGTAACATTATAATCAATACATGCTATACTGATGAGGTAACATAATCAATACCTGCTCTACTGACCAGGTAGACCCCCGAGCTGACAAGGTACAAATCTGTCGTTCTGCCCCTGAACAGGCAGTTAACCCACTGTTCCCAGGCCGTCATTGAAAATAAGAATGTGTTCTTAACTGACTTGCCTGGTTAAATAAAGGTCAAATAAATAATAATAATAATCAATACCTGCTCTACTGATCAGGTAACATAATCAATACCTGCTCCACTGATCAGGTAACATTATAATCAATACCTGCTCTACTGATCAGGTAACATTATAATCAATACCCGCTCTACTGATCAGGTAACATAATCAATACCCACTCTACTGATCAGGTAACATAATCAATACCCGCTCTACTGATCAGGTAACATAATCAATACCCACTCTACTGATCAGGTAACATAATCAATACCTGCTATACTGATGAGGTAACATAATAATCAATACCTGCTATACTGATGAGGTAACAATCAATACTATATCAATACCTGCTATACTGATGAGGTAACATAATCAATACCTGCTATACTGATGAGGTAACATAATAATCAATACCTGCTATACTGATGAGGTAACAATCAATACTATATCAATACCTGCTATACTGATGAGGTAACATAATCAATACCTGCTATACTGATGAGGTAACATAATAATCAATACCTGCTATACTGACGAGGTAACAATCAATACTATATCAATACCTGCTATACTGATGAGATTTAGATGCCAAGGCAGGGCCAGATCACTCTGCTCCAAGACTCAGAGATGTAGATACCAAGGCAGGGCCAACTCACTCTGCTCCAAGACTCAGAGATTTAGATACCAAGGCAGGGCCAACTCACTCTGCTCCAAGACTCGGAGATTTAGATACCAAGGCAGGGCCAACTCACTCTGCTCCAAGACTCAGAGATGTAGATACCAAGGCAGGGCCAGCTCACTCTGCTCCAAGACTCAGAGATTTAGTCTTTAACTCCTTGCCCTGCTCCAGAGCACCACTGTAGTAATTGTATAGCTACCTAGCATGCTGCCTGTATATTCCTGACCGAATGTCAGAATAGTAACCAAATCAAATCCAATCTTGTGTTGTGTTGAATGAGAGGCTGAAACGAGCAGTTGAGCCTCCACCACATGCATCCACTCTAGTTTGACTAGCAAATAACTAACTAATCAGACCAGATCTATGGACAGGAAACAGGAAACCAGGGGATGAGGTAGAAAGAGGAGATATCTAATGCTCTGTGCCCCCTTTTAGCCTGGCTGGATTATGTACGTAGAGAGAGAAGAACATTTAGGATTAACAGGGATTATCTCTGGGTCAACTAGTGGTGTTTCTAGCTTTTTATTTCTGATTGTTATTAACTCAATGTATGATTAATAATAGATTATAAACTTGGGTAATAGATAATTAACTCTGGTAATTTTGTCTAATAGATTGTGAATAATATATTGTTAACACAGACAATGTTTCTGATAGATTATTAACACAGACAATATTTCTGATATATTATTAACACAGACAATGGTGTCTGTAAAATCACCGGCATGATTGTAAGGTCAGTTTGGGTTTGCGCTCATCCACAAAAATGGAGCATGATGACGATTACCCATCACATGTACAACAATGCCCTCTTTTTCCCTCCTCCCTATTGGAAACTAAGCGTATTGCCCGTTTTAAAAAGCGGGACATTTAAATTATCAAAGACATGAGGAAGAAAGAGACAGTTTGGTGACGTGTCATGTGATCTCTAATACCAGCAGAGGGTGAAAGAAAGGCACTTCTTTTCCCCCCTAATATAGTGCAGGACTTTTCCCCCTAATATAGTGCACTACTTTTCCCCCTAATATAGTGCAGGACTTTTCCCCCTAATATAGTGCAGGACTTTCCCCCCTAATATAGTGCAGGACTTTTCCCCCTAATATAGTGCAGGACTTTTCCCCCCTAATATAGTGCAGGACTTTTCCCCCTAATATAGTGCAGGACTTTTCCCCCCTAATATAGTGCAGGACTTTTCCTCCCTAATATAGTGCAGGACTTTTCCCCCCTAATATAGTGCAGGACTTTTCCCCCTAATATAGTGTAGGACTTTTCCCCCTAATATAGTGCAGGACTTTTCCCCCTAATATAGTGCAGGACTTTTCCCCCTAATATAGTGCACTACTCCCCCCCCCCCCCCCTAATATAGTGCACTACTTTTTCCCCCTAATATAGTGCAGGACTTTTCCCCCCTAATTTAGTGCACTACTTTTTCTCCCTAATATAGTGCAGGACTTTTACCCCTAATATAGTGCAGGACTTTCCCCCTAATATAGTGCAGGACTTTTACCCCTAATATAGTGCAGGACTTTCCCCCTAATATAGTGCAGGACTTTCCCCCTAATATAGTGCACTACTTTTTCCCCCTAATATAGTGCAGGACTTTTCCCCCCTAATATAGTGCAGGACTTTTACCCCTAATATAGTGCAGGACTTTCCCCCTAATATAGTGCAGGACTTTCCCCCTAATATAGTGCAGGACTTTTCCCCCCTAATTTAGTGCACTACTTTTTCCCCCTAATATAGTGCAGGACTTTTCCCCGCCAAATATAGTGCACTACTTTTTCTCCCTTATATAGTGCACTACTTTTTCCCCTCTAATATAGTGCACTACATAGGGATTATGGTCCCATTTGTGCCTCACACTCTGTTTCCTGCAGCTGTCACAGTATTCTGTTACTTCCTGTCTGTAATGGAGACGTGTCAGAAGAGCCCACACATATATTATCAGAACTTAAACATGTAACAAGTTTAAATAACACACATCTTATAACAACGTCTCTGCATCCCTCCCCTCCTCAAGGAGGAAGGAAATAGCTTTACACTAACGGGAAATTAGTTCATACTTTAATACTAAACAAATAGCTAAGTTTATGCCCGACATCATGCGAATACAATTGCACAAGTCGTTTTAAAATGAGGACGGGAAATCGAATGGATTTCAACCTTTTTTTATTGAACAAGGCAAGTCGGTAAAGAACCAATTCTTATTTACAACGACGCTGGGCCAATTGTGCACCGCCCTATAGGACTCCCGATCACGGTCGGTTGTGATACAGCCCGGGATCGAATCCCGGGTCTGTAGTGACACCTCTTGCACTGTGATGCAGTGCTTTGGACCGCTGAGCCACACAGGATCCATTTTAGGGAAGAATGTGTAGAGAGGAGATAGAATGACAGAGCAGTAGTAGCTTTTAAATTCCACACATTCTCAGTGTTCGTTCTTCTTTCTAAATTACACACTATGCCCTAGTGGACTACTTTTGACCAGGGCCCATAGGGAATAGGGTACGATTTGGGACACTCCCAGTGTGCTGCCTGGCAGTACCAGTGGACAGAGTAACACCTGTATATTCGGTCTCTGTTAATATAAACCTAACCCAACATCCTGACCTAGACAGAAGATTACCACACAACACAAACAGACACGGACTTATCAGTATCAATAGATCACATGGAAGAGAGTGTGTACATCCCAAATGGCACCCTATTCCCCATAACGTGTAGTACTTTAGACCAGAGCCTGTAGTGCACTAAATAGGGAATAAGGTGCTATTAGGGATGAATACAATGCCTCCCCGAGAATGACTCCTCACTGCTACATCCACTGTATATCACGTGGAGATAGAGAGCCTGTCTTCTACAATTCTCGTGACAACTTGTGATTCTATAGCTAGAGGACTCCTGTTATCTCCAGGGGTGATTCTACAGCTAGAGGACTCCTGTTATCTCCAGGGGTGATTCTATAACTAGAGGGCTCCTGTTATCTCCAGGGGTGATTCTATAACTAGAGGGCTCCTGTTATCTCCAGGGGTGATTCTATAGCTGGGGGACTCCTGTTATCTCCAGGGGTGATTCTATAGCTAGAGGACTCCTGTTATCTCCAGGGGTGATTCTATAGCTGGAGGACTCCTGTTATCTCCAGGGGTGATTCTATAGCTAGAGGACTCCTGTTATCTCCAGGGGTGATTATTTAGCTAGAGGACTCCTGTTATCTCCAGGGGTGATTCTATAGCTAGAGGACTCCTGTTATCTCCTGATACCTCCAGGGGTGATTCTATAGCTAGAGGACTCCTGTTATCTCCTGGGGTGATTATATAGCTAGAGGACTCCTGTTATCTCCAGGGGTGATTCTATAGCTAGAGGACTCCTGTTATCTCCAGGGGTGCATCTATAGCCAGAGGACTCCTGATATCTCCAGGGGTGATTATATAACGAGAGGAATCCTGTTATCTCCAGGGGTG